>NC_083342.1:44333540-44637890 GCF_019175385.1 Lycium barbarum | reverse complement strand
TGTGTTATGGATGCCTTGTGCATGTTATAGAATGTGGAAAAGGATGGAATTCATGAAATATGAAATTATAGTGTTATGGCCGAATAGAAGGAGTGTGGTGTAGAGTGATGAATTAATTTTATTTAGTAATTTGATTGTTACGTTGTGAATTCCGTAATGTAAAACGAATGAAAACCATGAAACTTTGCATGTTGATGTTGAGCCGTGTGGGTATGTATATAGAAAGGTGGTCGTATGGTGTTGTGTATTGGAGAAGGGATGAATTAATTTTATTTAGTGTATTAGTTGTGTTGTTGTGGACTTTATAATGCAAATGGAAGTTTAATGATTCAAGTTGACATGGAAATTGGTTGTAAGTCGTTGTAGGAAATTATGTGATTTTATTATAGTTTTATGTAATTATGGAAGTGGGTTGCTAAAGTGGAGTTGTGGTTGTTGTTGATGAATTTGAAAGAAGAAAAATGTGTCGTCGTAGTTTCGTTGTACTTATAGAAGTTTCGGGTGGAATATAATGTTGATGGGATTGTTTGAATATTTTGTGGATTGTTTAAAATGCTTTTGAATTGTGTTGAACGATCTTGGATTAGTACTTGAATGTGTGATTAAATATGAATTGAATATAATCGAGACGCCGTTGAAGTTGTAGAACGAAGTTGCTAATGCTAGTATGCGTTTTGGATCGATGGTGAATATTGTTAGAATAAATTGTTGGTATTGTTGTTGATATTGTGGCCGAGTTAAATTCTCGGATTTGTTGTTGTATTTTTGGCCGAGTTGAATTCTCGGGGATGGCGCATTTACAGGGGAGATGCTGCCGAAATTTCTGTAGACAAATGTTAATTCAAGATTGAATTCCTAAGGGCTTATGGTTAATGTTTGGTATTCGTGACCAATTGTAGATTTTGGGAAGCTCGGAACTTGAGTTTGGATTAGCGTAAGAAGCGAATAAGGTATGTAAGGCCCTACCTTTCTTTCTTTTGGCATGTCTTAGTTATAATAGGCTATGATACGAGTCTCGGGGAAAATTCTATTCCTAAAAAATTGGAATGTGAATATGACCCTTGTTCATTCAATACAATTGAATTATGAACCTTGTGCTTGATATGCTTGAATGAAAAATAGCTTAAACACTTTTGCTCTTAAAAGATCCCTATATCGTAAAACATCCGTAACTTTCACAAACGGAACCGGATTGCTCTAAAATTTCCATGGATGACTCCATAAGGCCTAATGTTCGTAATTTGTGTATGCCACCTCGATTTGACCCGAGGTGGGCCCACAATTCCCGAGACTGTCTTGTATTGTTCTGTTTGACTTATTTTCGTACAACAATTAAGGGAAACTTTTGGCTAATGTTCCGGCTACTAAACGATGGTTGTTTTAACTATTCCATTGAGTCTTGTGATCTATGTTGATATGCACAAACGATCTTGGAAGTTTTGCTTGACATAATCCGTCGTAACATCTGAAAGGTACGTACTATGACTATCGTCTGATTCCTTCTCTAAATGATCTACCGTCCGGATTATTCTATCGAGTCTTTGTAAAAATTTTATGATATATATGGCTTCTCACTACTCTGCTCGTGCGTACCACCGTTATGTCGTTCGCCGAGTTCCAGCCGATTATGTTATTGTTCGTACTATGTTAAGTTGGCATTAATATGCATGTTATGAATATATATATGTGTATGGATCAGAGCCGACGCCTCGGCAACATGATATGTTCTGCTTTCTGTATATATATATATATATATGTATGTATGAACAAGATATGTTTTTCGAGAAAGTATTACTATAGATATGTATGTGATATATGTATATGGATCGGGCCGAACGTTCCTCGACAGTATATATTATATTATGGATCGGGCCGAACGTTCCTCGGCAGTATATATTATATTATGGATCGGGCCGAACGTTCCTCGGCAGTATATATTATATTATGGATCAGGCCGAACGTTCCTTGGCAGTATATATTATATTATGGATCGGGCCGAACGTTCCTCGGCAGTATATATTATATTATGGATCGGGCCGAACGTTCATCGGCAGTATATATTATATTATGGATCGGGCCGAACGTTCCTCGGCAGTATATATTATATTATGGATCGGGCCGAACGTTCCTCGGCAGTATATATTATATTATGGATGGGGCCGAACGTTCCTCGGCAGTATATGTTATATGTATATATGGATCGGGTCGTACGTTCCTCGGCACTGCTATGTTATATATGGATCTGTTATATGTATATGTATAAGATGACACATGAGATCAGCACGTATGATCCGTGTTTGGAAAGTACGTATTCTGATACTCTGGATGATTTACTATTTTTTTTCTGTACTCTTTCTGACATGTGACATTGGTATACATGATTTACGTTTGGAAAATAAGCTCCTTGGTTTTTCTGGCTAATGTACTTACTTTCGTTCCGTTGTTCCGATTATGATTCTGTTTTCTATATTTCATGCCTTACATACTCAGTACATATTCCGTACTGACCCCCTTTCTTCGGGGGCTGCGTTTCATGTCACGCAGGTACACCCAGATAAGTGGAAGAAATTGCAGAACATGTTCCAGAGAGGTTGGCAAGCTCCGTTTTGTCCCTGGAGTGTTGCCGAGTCAGAGTTTGTATGATATGATTTCTGGATTGATGTTAGAGACTTTGCAGACAGAGTCGTGGGTATTGGTTATCAGTTCTGTAAGCGGCTCCATCAGCCGATGTGCCATTTTTTATTATGTAGTAAACTCTATATGATTACAGATTTTGTCTGAGTTGAAAACATCGGTGAAAGAAAGATTTTGGATGCTTATTATGTATTTCACTTATATTTGATTTCAGAGTCCGAAAATATTATATGTGTAATAAGAGTCTGTGGGTTCGCTCGGCTCCGGATATGGGGTCGGGTGCCCATCACACCCTAGCCGGATTAGGGTGTGACATTCATATAGGAAATAAACCTACCCTTAGGCATAGCAGTATTACCCTTCCTTTCAAGGATCGGCTCATCTGGAAACTAAAATCGAACCATCTTGGTTCTATAATCAACATTAGCGTAACAAGAGGTCAACCAGTCCATACCCATAATGACATCAAAGTCTACTATATCTAACTCAATCAAATCCGCTATGGTGTGACGATTATAAATTATAACCACACAATCTCTATAAACTCGTCTAGCTATCACCGGATTACCAACAGGTGTAGACACCTTGAATGGCTTAATTAACTCGGGTTCTATTCAAAACTTTCCAGTAATGAAAGGAGTAACATATGATAAGGTAGAACTAGGATATACCAATGCATACACATCATGGGAGGATACTGATAATATACTTGTAATGACATCGGGTGATGATTCGACATCCTGTCAACCAGCCAATGTATATATGGGGTTTTGAGGACCACTCGAGATAGATGCTAAATCTCTACCTCTACCACAACCAGCTAATGACTGAAAACCTTCCCCGGGAGGGTGTACAAATGAAGAAAAATAGACTTTAGACCCAGTCGGTTGAGCCATACCTCCACCACCCCTCCTCGAATAATCTCGCACAATATGGCCTAGATAGCCGCAAGTATAGCACATATCTGACCCCAACCGGCACTGCCCTGCATACAACTTACAGCACTAAGTACACCATGGCAAGGGCAGCCTCATCTGGCCAGAATCGACCAGAAACTCTAGAACCCTGGCTTGCTCTGGAATAAGTAGATCGATCAGATCTCGACCTTGGAAGCTGTGGAGGGGCACTAGTCGCTAGATGGGCTGAATGCCTCAAAAACTGTGATCTATGAACACCTCTAAACTCACTATAAGAACTTGTTGACCTATCCCTCTTATGCTGACCTCTATCACGATCTTGATCGGCTCGCTGCTATTCCATACGCTCCACTAAGCCCTGGACGTTTGCCTGAATACAAGTGATATCGATACCCTCCTGAACCTAGGATGTCATACACTCATTAATCAAATGTGGCCCAAGTCTGATCACAAACTGGTGTACCCGATCCTCCGTCTTAGCAACAATCATAGGAGCATACCTGGCTAGTGAGTCAAAGCGAAATTCAGAAATCTATCAACTCGAGCTCGTCGGGTCTCCACTAACAGATAATGTTGGAGAAAGGCCTCCATAAACTATTGCCACATAGCTAGAGGGACATTAGTCCCTCTGGACAGCTCCCAAGTATCATACCACTGAACGGCAATATGCCGCAATCGGTAAGAAGCCAACTCTACTATGTCAGAAGCATGCATCACCCTTAATGTCCTCAGCATCCGATCTATAAAGCTTTGTGGGTCCTCATCAGGATCCGATCCTCTATACACTAGAGCATCCAAATTGATGAAATCTCGAACTATCATGACCCAACCCCGTAGGCCATGACTGGTGCCCAACTTGGACACTCGTATTCACACTCTTTAGCTATGTGTTCAGTTCACAACAACACCGTATGGAACTTATAACGACTAAATCATAGTCTCGGAACTGTCGCATAAATGTATATATATATGTTCGGCGATCTGTCCCCTGAGGAGTCACAACCGATCTTATCATAAAGTAATACGCAAGCCGACAAGGCTGCCATCATATAACAATATCATATGCAAGCCGACAAGGCTGCCACCATATATAACAATATCATATGCAAGCCGACAAGGCTGCCACTATAGACGAGCATCATACCACAGCACATCGTATAGACACAGCTGAACAGAACCCATACACAACCCACACATATGTCCACAGACCTCTAAGAGTTTCAACAGTGAAATATGACGGGACAGGGCCCCGTCGTACCCTCGAACAACATATGCATATACTTAGATCAAAAAGGATCTATACCAAAGTCTGGGCTCCGGAACAACGGAACTCTCCAAGATAGCAGAAGGGAAGTCTTAAGCTGGCGGTTCACCAAAACGCGTATCTATACTTGCGGGCATGAAACGCAGCCCCTCGAAGAAAGGGGGTCACGACGGAATATGTACTGAGCATGTAAAGCGTGAATTACAGTAAAAGGATCATAACTGAAATATGGAGTACAGTAAATGTGTACAATATTCAGAATACCAAAACACTTGCCTTTGTAACATAATAATACTTGACAATATCATATATCGTATGCATGTATATATATCGTACCCGGCCCTTTAATGAGGGACTCGGTGAATAAGATCATCATATGCCCTCCTGGCCGCCAGGACATGTCATCATATCATCATATCATCATATCATCACATCATCGTAGCATCATTTATATATACCGTACCCGAACCCTTTAATGAGGGACTCGGTGAACAATGCAGTGAAACTGTGCACGATAACATTCCCGGCCCGGGACTCGGCGAAAGATATATTGAGGTATACACGAGCAAAGTAGTGAGAACTATATGCAATTCAAAACACTTTTAAGGACTCAATAGAATAGTCAACACGAATCATCGTTCGCAAATTCAAATAATAGTCATATCATATACCTTTCGGATGTCCCTGTGGATTATATCAAAATGGAACTTTGAATCATATGTACATATCAATATATATATCAAAACATAAGTTATGGGAATCAAGATCAATATCCATCCTAGTGGCTCTAGGAATAGGAATTCCTTTGGAATCGTATATTTATCGTATATTCATTACACAACGATCATGCCAAAAGAAAGAAAGGTTAGCTTCACATACCTTTAGCGCTTGTTTGTCACACAATATGTATACGCTGCCCAATAATACTTCAACCTATATTAAGACGCCAACAACTATGGTTAAGCTACGGGGAGATTCAAAACGTATTCTAACGTTAGTACCTCCTTTCTATATGTTTAGACGACGTTTTCTCTTGTAGCCAAACCAACTACATACAACCAATCCCACATCAATAATTATACGTTCAATACCAATCCGGACAGCCCACACAACATTCCAAACAGTCCGCATTCGCAACATTCAATAGCGATTCACATACGGCTACTACATTCTCAAGTTATTCATAATAGTTTGTAGCCTTAACGTTTGCATGTAACAACTTTATAAAAGCCCATTCAACATACAACACAATGCATAATCTTAATTATCATTAATCTTCCAAGCTCAATAAGAACAACAACAACGTGTCAAAACAGCCCGCATGCGGTTTCAAATCAGCCCATACCTTACAACATTCGATAATAGTTTACATGCGGTTATGACACCTCTATTTTATTCTTATTGATCCATAGTCATAATACTTTGTCAAAATGGTTCTATAACAGCCCAATTACTATGAAAACATGATGTATACTCTTAATTATAATTAGTTTTTCCAACTTAACAAAAACAACAACACGTCCCAAAACAATCCCTAACCAACAACATAAGATGTTCGGAATTCTTGCAAACGTATACGAACATACTAAGCAAGCTACATACGATTCTTACACATTATTTCATGTCTTATTTTCATATAATTTCAGTAATTTATGACCAGCAACCACACGACAACTACAACATCAATTCATACGCAACTAAGCTACATCGTCATCTCTATAATCCGTTCAACAACTCACAAACGACTTTAGTTTCAACTCCAACCATTAAACACCTTCATTTCCATCATAAAATTCATGACAATAACAATCAAAATAACAAGTAAAATCAGTTCATTATCTTCCACACAAAACAGTCCCTATACGGTTTCAACATGCTTCAACATCACACACAAAAGTTCACGGATTCAATTTATATTCATACTAACACAACTTCACCTTTAACCTTCCAATTCTTTTCATTCTTTTTACCATGCAATCTATGATAGCATCAACCATAATTACTAAAGAAAATAAGTCCACCATAGCCACTAAAACAGTCCCTACGGCCACATTAACATTCCAACACCAACATTCATGATCTTATGCATGCAATTCATGTTCATCAAGTTACAACCATACTTCAACATCAACATATATAATTTCATGTCTACTATCATGTTCCAACATCAACACACATCATTTCATGCATAAAACTTATATTCACACATATATATCACCCTTAACACATGTAAAAGAAAGTTAGATCTTACCTTGACAATTCGACTTCTCAACTTGGCTAGAGTTTATGAATTGAAATGATAATGGTTCTTGTTGCTCCAATGACTATCTTCACGTTTTTAGGGACCTTCTAAAGGGTTGAAATGCTTGAAGAAATTATTTTTTGATCAACACTCAAAGAGCTCAATTTCAGCCCTCTTGGCCGAGAGCTTCTCTCTCTAGGCTTCAAGTTTTCTATTTTTGTGTTGTGAAGTTGAAATGAGAAGATGATCTATCTTAGTCTTCCATTTGATTAAACTAAGATGCCTACAAGTTGGACACAACACATGCTCCACTCATGACCTTGAGCACTCAATTAACTTTGCATTAAATTTCATTTCTTTCTCCCTCACTTTCGGCTAAGTGTTTGGCCGAGCCCCCCCCCCCCCCCCCCCTTGTCTCTCCTTTTTCCTTTCCTTTTAATTGTTTACAAGACAATTGCATGTGTAGTGAATGAATCATACACTAACCTTTGTCCCTTGCAATCATACAAGGATGAATGGTCAATATTTAAATGTGCTATGACTCATCCAACTTGTATGTCTTCATAAAATAATGCATGCCTTCATAAAATAATGGACACCTTCAATATTCAAATTCATGCCTCAACTTTTTCTCCCCTGTTTTCAGCCATCTTGGCCGAACCTCACATGAAATTTTCCTTCAATTTAGTTGTCCACAATACAATGTAAGTGTAGTGGATGAATTAATGTTTAAATGCATATTTATTTGTCTTCCATAATAGCCTTATTTTAGATGACTTTGAGTCATCTTTTGGACATGGCATGTTATGGTGCATTTTGGCTCATTGTTGCCACTAATTTTTACTTAACACCACAATTAAGTAGTTCCTAATCTCCAATAACATTTTTATACTAAGTAAAATTTATAACTGATTAGTTCTAGTTTAGAAATTAAAAATCTGAGGTTTCTATCTCACGTCGATTCCTTCGCGAATAACTCGACGTGTAAAATATGGGGTCTAACATGAACCCAGGCACTAACAGCCCGATCAGCATAAACAGCACTTGTACCCTGCCGCTGGGCCTGAGCAGCCACCAATGGAGTTAATAATTGTATAGCATCTCGCATCTCCTGGCCCGGTGAATTAGTTGGAGGAACCGGGGGTACTGACACTCCCCTAAGCTCCTCTGGAGTGGGCGGAGTCTGAGAAATCTGAGATGGGGCCTCACTCTGAGACTTACCCTAGCCCACATCTACAAGTGGCACCCAACTAGTACCTTCTTCTGCCACAGCCTTACCTCTCTGGCTAGCTGAAAGTTTTTGCGTCATCGGCATTGCTGTAATCAAAATACACTATTTGAAAAAGAATTCTTACGACATAGTTCTATCGCACGATCTAAGATAAGAAGAAAGGACAACCACCATAAATGCCCTGCAGCCTCCTGTTTATCAGTGTGGTGCACAACACAGCTATAAGCAAGACTCTACTGGACATGTCTTGTAGACAACCCTAGGATAAACCTGGCTCTAATACAAAATTTGTCACGACCCAAACCAGAGAAACATGATGGGCACCCGATCCTTACTTGCGGAGCCCCTCTATAACTTGCTTTCATAACATGATCATAGATGAAAGGGGAACCACAAGGGCCACCATATGACAACCTGCTAACTCATAGGAGAAATAAGTTAAAAAGGGATAAGTCCAAAAGTACTTACATATATAAACATACTGGACCCCATATTATGAGCCAACAAGGCTCTCAGGAACACCTGTACAGAAAACACAAGCCAACAAGGCCATATAATATCTAACTACATCATGTCCGTCTACAAGCCTCTACTGGAGTGTATAGCTATCATAAGGTCGGGACAGGGCCCCGCTATACCCATATGTACATAAAAGATATCGTACCAAGACCAAACAGCAACTCCGATGCAAGTGGAGTACCTTATTACCAAGCTGATTAGATGTCCTACTGATGCGAACCGTCACCCTATATATCAAAACTTGTGGGAATGAAACACAACGTCCCCAGGCAAAAGAGACGTCAGTACGAATAAAGTACTGAGTATGAAAGATATGGAAATAGCATAAGAAAGACATGAAAGTAATATGAGATAAAAGGAGTCAACCTATACATCTGAAATGCCTCTGAGGGCGATGGTATGCTTAATTACTGTAAATGCGTATATAATGCCGCTCATACATATATATGCGTATATAACCTCATCAAGCCTCAATGGGCATCATGTGCGTATATAACGTCGTCGTACATTCATATATATATATATATATATATATATATATATATATATATATGTGTGTGTGTGTGTGTGTGTGTGTGTAATAGCAAAAAGGGAACATCATGATTTCATCGGAGTGACGTAAGGTCGTTTCACCCCCAACTAACATTATGACACTAATATCATTATTACAACCTGTATCTAAGAATCAATGAGTGAAATGACAAGATTCGGTGTCTTTATATGGAGGTCAAGAATACAAGCATCTAGCATTTCTAAGAATAGAGTAATTATGGATGTCGTTCGTTTACGTTGCGTTTCGTAAAGGTCATGCCAAAAAAATAAAGGGTTAGACTTAACATACTTTATATCAACTCTTCTCGTAAGTGCCAAAGCTTAGCTACCTCTTAAACAGAATCTACTATCAAAAACATGATACTAACATCACTATTCTTAACAACAACAAACGAACGTTAAACATATTCTAAATGAATTTGGACAGCATCTATCCATAGTTTTCTGTTATACCCCGTACTTTATACGTTGAGTTGT
The DNA here is from genome assembly GCF_019175385.1 of Lycium barbarum. Classification (NCBI taxonomy): domain Eukaryota; kingdom Viridiplantae; phylum Streptophyta; class Magnoliopsida; order Solanales; family Solanaceae; genus Lycium; species Lycium barbarum. The sequence goes on along the minus strand of NC_083342.1, from coordinate 44,628,054 downwards.
GCCATAAGTTAGCCGATGTGGGGTTAGAAAGTGAAATTTTTGTCACGTTGATGAGGGGTTCTACATGTTTAGTCTTTGTATATGAGATTTTAAGTTATTTCAAACAAGTATCGGAGAAATTGGAGGTTGAACGAATCAAAGGAAACAAGTGTGACAGCTGGGCAGTTCGTCACCCATCTCGACGGACCGTAGAAGGTCGACAGTCCGTCAACCCCCACTATCAAACCACCATCAAAGAGTCATCTTTGATCAAGTACTTTGACGCCACCACTCGACGGTCGTCCAGAAGCTCGACGGTCCATCGAGTTGACCGTCGAAGTAGAGGCAGTGGAAAATTTCCCTTTCTTATAAATTAAAGGCCACGACCTTTGGTCATTATTTCACCCAAAAATCAGATTCTTCTAGACCCACCAAGCTCTCTCAACCATCTCTACTCCTTCATAAACATCCCAAGCTAATTCAAGTGAAGATCAACCTTGAAACCCTAAACTAATTCATAGAAAGTGGTTGCTCTTACTTCTATTTGGAGTTGTGGTGCGTTTGACCTTGAGGAAAGTTGTGTATGGCTAAATCTATTCAAGTATATGGTATGTTTTTTATCCTATTTCTTATGTTGATCTGATTTGGAGATTAAGTAAGTCTTAAAGTCAAGAGAATCATGGTAGAGAAGTCACGAGGTATTAAGTTGAAGTTGATTGCTATGGATTGATTTTTGAAAGGGAGTTTTGGATTGATTTGAGTGTAATTTGAATAAAATCTCTTGACTATGAAATTTTTTATGTTGATATTTTTGTTTGGGAGTTGTTTTGAAGTTTGGAGTAAGTGATATAGGGGAAATGTTGCCCGAATTTCGCTAGCTTACCAATTAATTTAGTTTTACCTTATGAGAGTTTCAATGACTTGACCTTGGTGTGAATTATCTTGAATGTAGCTTTTCAAGTTTGGGAGGATAGGCGTTGAGTAGTTAAGGAGACGACAAGGTATGTTATTGTAACATCTCGGAGATTTTGGATTGTTGCATTGTGAGTACACTAATGCGAACTTAGGTGAATATGAAGTACTTACGGGATCAAGGAGAGTATTAGATAGTTTAAAGTGAGTACCATAAGATTTTGAAATCATATGAATATGTAAAACTAAGTTCGTTGAAGGAAGTGAAATGTAAGTCACGTTTGGAAAGGTTTTCGCTATAATTGAGCTAATATTTATTTAGTGGTTTCTTGAGGAAGAGATATGAGGCCTCTTGTATGGTTGATGAAGTGTTATATAAGTTGCAATAAGGTTCTACAAGAATTAGAAGTCAAACGAATCAACGAGTGTAAGGTTCGGAAAACTGTGGGTTGTACGACCACTTATATGGACCTTTTAAGTTATAAGGCCCGAATAAATGGTCCGCATAACCATTCCAGAGAGGGGTAAATCCATGGTGGGATTATACGGTCCATTTATACGGACCGTATAAGTGGTCGTATAACCGGTCGGGTCAGTTTTTTTCTCTTTTTATATATGGACGACCCTTGTTCTATTTTCTCATTTCCCACTTCTCCTAAACTCCTAAAAGCTCTAGAACCTTCTCCCAAACATATTCCACTCAAACCCAAGAGAAATCAAAGATCAAGAGGCAATAATGAAGATATCCATGTGTTGGGAGACTCTATAGGTTGGTAAACTTCAAAATTTCTTTGGTATTGAAGCTAGGGTTTTCATACAAGTTGATAACTTGATCCAAAGCTCATTCCTATGTGATAAAAGGTTAGTTTTCATGTCTATTTCATGTTTTTAAGCATGTTGGGTGTTGAATGAGTTGGGTGAGGTGAGAAAGTAGAAAATGAAGTTCAAATGTAGAATTTATAATATTTTGAGTAGTAAGCTAACTTGAGTCATGATTCTTAGTATGCTATGGATATAATCTTGTTATAAAGGGTGTTAATGATGACAAGGAAGTGTTGTATGCAATTGTGCAAAGGGTTGGTGTAGAGTTGTTGATATAAGTTGAATATGAGAATGAATTTTGAGACTTAATGGAATATGACTACTTGATTATGATATTGTGGATGTTATTGTAGTAATTTGGGAGTTGTTTTGCCATATGGTGGAAGTTGGTGAAATAGGGGGAAATGCTACCCAACTTTCATTAACTCATGAATTATTCTAGTTTGAATTTAAGAGTGTCCTTAGAACTGAACCTTGGTGTGAATCCTTTTAAATGTAGATTCCTCAAGCTTTGGCCGTGAACGTTAAGTAGTTAGGACGACATAAAGTTATGTGAGGCTAGCCCTTCTTTCTTAAGGCATGATCCCATTGATGTATACCTTCATCTGAAATCCATAGTATCTTCCATGATGATTTCATTCCTAGAATCACTAAAGCTCAGGATTCTTGATATTCTCACGATACCATTGGTCTCATCCTATGATAGTTGATCCTCTAAGGAAGGATATAATGAAAGTGACGATGATGATGATGATGTTGAGGATACGTATGTACTCCTATGTATATATATATATATATATATATATATATATATCAAAGTATGACTATTAAGAACACCGAGCTTATATGGCCGGGTAAGATATATATCGCGCGCGCACCACTGCAGTTGGGTATGAATAACACTGAGCCTTGGTAGGGCTAGGCATGTATAACACCGAACCTTATCATGGTCGGGTATGTAAGACACGGAACCTCTATGGTCGGGTATGATACTACTATATATATATATAAGCGTATGTAATGGAAGGTTCCCATTAGAAAAGGGTAAGTGAATATGATGAACGTCGCTAGAGGTATAAATGGCTCTATCATCCCATGACTCTTCTTTCTTATGTAATCGTTCGTGTTTCTATTATGTTATTGATTATGCCTTACGTACTCTGTACATTATCCGTACTGACGTTCTTTTGTTTGTGGACGCTGCGTCATGCCCGCAGCTGGACAGGGAGATAGACTTGATCCTTAGGCTCCTTATCCAGAGACTGCTTAGAGGAGCTCCACTTGATTCGGAGTTGCAACTGCTGGTACAATTCTTTTGTGTATAAATGGGCATAGCAGGGCCCTGTCCCGTCTATATAATGTTACATACTCTCCTTAGAGGCTCGTACACAGTTATGTACAGTTAGATATCTTTAGCCTTGTCGGCTCATATCTTGTATGTCATTTTGTCAGCCTCATCGGCTAGTGTATATATATATATGTGTATGTGTGTGTGTGTTTGTGTGTGTGGGCATGTTTGTTGATGTTGATATAAAAGTGCCTTAGACCAATGGAAATGGTATCATTGATGCGTAGAGATTGTTAGCAGGCCATGCGGCTCACCTAGAAACAGTTGTGAAAGTATGATGAGAGGTGCCCAGCGGGTTAGCTCCTGGTGCCCGTCATGGCCCTCCGGTTGGGTCGTGACAGTTATAGCTGTCCCTTTCTTTCCATGGCATGATCTTATTGACACAAACTCATATACGAATGTCCTCCATAATGACTTCATTCCTAGGAATGTTGAAAACTAAGGTTCTTGATCTTTTTATGATATTATCGATCTTTGTCTCATGATGTTAATGATCTTGTCTTATGATTATTGGCCTTATATATTGTTGTTAATCTCATCTTATGGTTATTATCCCTTTAAGGGGAGATATGCAGATGATGATAGTTACATAATGGTAATCGGAGGTTTACCGACCTTACGTCACTCCGATAGAGTTATAGCTTTTACTTAGGCTCTCATGCATGCTTTATATCTATGTATTTATTTTCTCACACCGAGCCGTGCTATAGTCAGCTGGGTACGACACCTATGGTGCACACCACTACAGTTGGGTACGGATAACACCGAGTTTTATCATGGCCGGGTATGGATGACACCGAGCCTATATGGTCGGGTACGATATTATATATGTATGTATGAAAATGTTTTTTTTTTAAAGTAAGCATGCATGACACCCTCCTTAAGAGGCATTCAGATGTACAAGTTATCTCTATTATCTCTTATTACTTTCATATCTTTATTATGTTGTTATTTACGCCTTATATACTTAGTACATTATTCGTACTGACGTCCTCTTGTTTATGGACGCTGCGTTCATGCCCGCAGGTAGACAAGGAGACGGTACAGGAGCACTTTACTTGTCCCGGAGTTGCAACTCAGCTTGGTATGATCTTTTTGTGTACATTTGGGCATGGCGGGGTCCTATCCCGTCCTTATTATGTTATGCACTCCATGTAGAGGCTCGTAGATAGATATGTACAGTGTGTTGTTCTGTGACCTTCTCAGTCCATATTTTTTTATATTATTTGGCAGCCATAACGGCGGTACGCTTGAGGAACTTCGTAAGTCAGTTCCAGGTGCCCGTTATAGCCCTCTGGTTGGGTTGTGCCAAAAGTGATATCAGAGTAGTTCGTCCTAGGGTTTGTCTATGAATCGTGTCCAGTAGAGTCTTGTTTATAGGTGTGAAGCGTACCACACTTATAAATAGGAGGCTACAGGGCATTTAGGAATGATTGACCTTTCTTTCTCATCTTAGATCGTGCGATAGAGCCGTGTTATAAGGATTCCCCTTTTCTGACCATATTCTATGATTTTAGTATTCCTGTGACGATAAAAGCATCAGCCACCCAGAAGGGCAAGTAAGTGGCAGGAAGGAGGAATGGACGGGTACCGCCTATAGATGCGGAGGAGGGCGAGTCCCAAAATGAGGTTCCATCTCAGTCCTCCCATAATCCACCCGCTCCAGAAGAGCATAGAGGAGCCCCATCTCCAGCTCCAACACCCCAATTCCTCCACCTGATACCTCAATTTAGGAGATGTGATAATCTATTCAGTTATTGACCCAGTTAGTAGCCGCTCAGGCCCAGCGTCAGGGTACGGGTTATGGTGACAGGGTTGTCAGTACCAGAGTTCAAGATTTTATTAATTTAGACCCTCCAGAATTCTTTAGATCAAAACTAGATGAGGACCCGCAGAACTTAATAGATGGAATGTTGAGGACATTGCGGGTGATGCATGCTTCAGACACTGAGTCAGTGGAGTTGGCCTCCTATAGATTACAGGATGTTTCCGTTCATTGGTATGATACCTGGATGTCTTCTAGAGGGGTTAATGCACCTCCTCCCGTGTGGTAGGAGTTCGTAGATGCCTTTCTTCGATATTATTTGCCGCCAGAGATTCGACGGGCCAGAGCTGATAAGTTCCTAAACTTTATACAGGGGAACATGAGTGTTTAGTAGTATATCCTTCGCTTTAAATCATTGGCTAGGTATGCTCCAGCTATGGTATATGACATGGGAGATCGTGTTTATCGGTTTGTGAGTGGTTTGGGACCATATTTTATTGATGACTGCTTGACGGCCTTGCTTCAGATAGGTATGGATATTTCCTGTATTCAGGCGCACGCTTAGAATCTTGAGAAGTGTCAGTAGCAGCGGAGGGTTGAGCGTGACCATGATAGGGGTTATAGCAAGAGAGCTAGATCTTTCGGTGTTGTTAGTGAGCTCAGAGGGGGTTAGAGGCAGCAGTATTCTAGACACTCAGGTCATTCAGCGGCTAGTGCACCTCTGCGATTTGCAGGTCAGAGATTTGATCGATTTGTTTATTTAGGACCAGGTTAGGGTTCCAGAGGTTTAGGATCTCAGTATAGAGGTGATTCAAGCCGGATGAGGCCACCTTTACCACGATGTGCTCAGTGTGGCAAGCTACACACTGGACAGTGCCGCTTGGGTTCAGATGCTTGTTATGCCTATGGTCAGCCAGGTCACCTTATGTATGAGTGTCCATCGAGAGGTGGTAGAGGTATAGTCCAGCCTACGGGATCAACGTTTGGTTCATCATCATCTGTACACCCACCGGGGAAAATTTCTCATACATCAGTAGGCCGCGGTAGAGGTAGAGGGGGAGAGTCCAGCTCGAGCCGTCCTCAAAATCATATTTATGCATTAGCTAGTCGGCAGGATCTCGAGTCTTCGCCTGATGTTATTACACGTATACTGTCAGTATCTTCTCATGATGTGTATGCATTGGTTGATCCGGGTTCTACATTGTCGTATGTTATTCCTTTTATCGCTAGTCAGTTTGGGGTAGAACCCGATCGATTGAACCTTTTGAGATATCTACACCCGTTGCTGATCTGGTGATAGCTAGACGGGTATATACAGATTGTATAGTTATAGTTTGTGATTGTCATACTATGGCAGATTTGATTGAGCTAGATATGGTAGGTTTCAACGTTATTATACGAATGGATTGGTTGGCCTCTTGTCATGCTAATGTTGATTGTAGAATGAAGATGGTTCGATTTCAGTTTCCAGGAGAACTAGTTTTAGAGTGAAAGGGTAATACAGCATCTCCGAAAGGTAAGTTTATTTTGTATCTCAAGGCAAGGAAGATGATTGCTAAGGGTTGCATTTATCATCTAGTCCGAGTTCAGGATACAAAAGTAAAGCCGCAAACTCTTCAATCCATTTCAGTAGTTAATGAATTTCCGGATGTGTTCTCGGACGAGCTTCCAGGCCATCCACCAGAACAAGAGATTTATTTTACCATTGATATGTTACCAAATGCTAAGCCAATATCTATTCCTCCTTATAGAATGGCACCTACTGAATTGAGGGAGTTGAAGGAGCAACTGAAGGATTTTCTTGAGAAAGGCTTTGTCGGGCCTAGTTCGTCGTCATAGGGAGCACCTGTGTTGTTTGCAAGAAAGAAGGATGGCTCGTTACGGATGTGTATCGACTACAGGCGGCTAAATAAGGTAACGATAAAGAATAAGTATCCACTCCTGAGGATTGATGATTTGTTTGATCAGTTGCAGGGTGCTAAATGGTTCTCAAAAATAGACTTGAGATCGGTGTAGCACCAAGTGAGAGTTAGGGAGAAGGATATTCCTAAGACAGCCTTCAGAACTAGATATGGTCATTTTGAGTTCCTGGTAATGTCGTTCGGGTTGACTAATGCACCGGCGGTATTTATGAATTTGATGAACAGTGTATTCAGGCCCTTCCTAAATCTGTTCGTAATTATGTTTATTGATGATATTCTGGTATACTCTCGATCTGAGGCAGAGCATGCAGATCATTTATGCGCTGTCTTTAAAGTTCTTCAGGCTCGAAAGCTATATGTGAAGTTCTCTAAATGTGAGTTCTAGTTGAATTCTGTGACTTTTCTGGGGCACATTATTTTGGCTGATGGTAATCGAGTAGATACACAGAAATTGAAGTTGTGAAGACTTGGCCAAGACACACAACACCCACGAAAGTTTGCATTTTTCTAGGTTTGGTAGGTTACTACAAGAGATTTATAGAGGGTTTTTCTTCCATTTCTACACCACTGACAAAGCTAACGCAGAAATCAACTAAGTTCCAGTGGACGAATGCTTGTGAGCGAAGTTTTCAGGAGTTGAAGAACAAATTGACTTCAGCTCCAGTTTTGACACTTCTAGAAGGATCGGAGGACTATGTTATTTATTGTGATGCCTCAAGCATTGGGCTAGGTTGTGTGTTAATGCAACACGGTAAAGTTATTGCTTATGCGTTAAGAAAGTTGAGGAAGCATGAGAAGAACTATCCAACACATGATCTAGAGTTAGCCGCACTGATTCATGCATTGAAGATGTGGAGGCATTACTTGTATGGTGTTCGTGTGGATATTTATACAAACCATAAGAGTCTTCGGTATATGTTCAAGCAGAAGGAGTTGAATTTGCGGGCGATTGTTAGAGTTATTAAAAGATTATTATGTTAGTATTTTGTATCATCCTGGGAAGGAAAATGTGGTAGCCGATGCCCTTAGTCGAAGATCCATGGGTAGTTTATGTGATGTCCATCTAGAGAAAACGGAGTTAGCTCGTGAGCTTCAGTAGTTAGCTAGCGTAGGGGTTCGATTATTGGACTCGGGTGATACGGGAATTACCATTCATGATGCGGCAATTCCATTTGTAGTAGCTGAAGTGAAGGAACGCCAGTACGAGGATCCTGGACTAGTTCAGTGTAGAGATACAGCCCCTCAGAAGAAGAGGTCACCATTTGAGACTTCTAAAGACTGATTTCTCAGATATAGAGGCAGACTGTGTGTTCCTGATGTTACAGGGTTACGTGGCCAGATTTTGGGAGAGGCTCATTGTTCTCGTTATTCAATTCATCTAGGGACGACGAAGATGTATCATGACATTAAGGAAGTCTATTAGTGGGATGGAATAAAGAAAGACATAGCAAAATTCGTGGCCCAGTGTCCTAATTGCCAACAGGTGAAGATTAAACATCAGAAGCCCAGTGGGTTATTGCAAGCTATCAAAATTCTGACGTGGAAATGGGAGGTAATTTATATGGATTTCATTACAGGTTTGCCCCGTTCTCAGTGTAAGTTTGATTCCATATGGATGATTGTTGATAGACTTACAAAATCAGCTCATTTTCTGCCTATCAGGACTACGTACTCAGCCGAGGATTATGTGAAGCTTTATATTAAGGAGACTACTTACTCGGTCGAGGATTATGTGAAGCTTTATATGAAGGAGATAGTCTGACTTTATGGTGTTTCGGTATCTATCATCTCCGACAGGGGTGCACAGTTTACAGCTTATTTCTGGAAGTCTTTCCATAAGGGTTTGGGGACTCAAATAAGTCTTAGCACAACATTCCATCCCCAGGCAGACGACCAAGTTGAGCGTACTATTCAGACCCTCAAATATATGTTACGAGCATGAGTGTTAGACTTCATAGGTAGCTGGGATCATCATTTGCCGCTTATTGAGTTTGCATATAATAATAGTTATCATTTTAGTATCCAGATGGCCCTGCATGAAGCTCTGTATGGGCAGAAGTGTTGATCACCAATTGGATGGTTCGAAGTAGGGGAGACTAAGTTAGTAGGGCCATAATTGATCTAGCAAGTAGTCAAAAAGGTCAAGCTTATTCAGGATCGATTATTGGCAGCCCAGAGTCGTCAGAAGTCTTATGTAGATAATCGCCGATGAGACTTGGAATTCCAGGTTGATGACTGGGTATTCTTGAAGATATCTACTATGAAAGGCGTTATGAGTTAGATCTACCTTCGGGCTTAGATTCAGTCCATCCAGTATTCTATATATCAATGCTTCATAAGTGTATTGGAGATCCTTCCAAAATTGTACCCGTAGATGATATTCAGGTTACCAAACAATTATCATATGAAAAAGTTCCCATTGTTATCATAGATAGACAAATTCGAAGATTAAGGACTAAGGATGTAGCTTCAGTTAAAGTTCTCTGGAGAAATAGGAATATTGAAGAAATGACTTGGGAAGCTAAGGAAGATATGAGATCCAGATATCTGCATTTGTTTCCACTCCCAGAAGAGGTTCAAACAGAGACACCATTGTCTTCAGGTGCGTAATGTTTCATTCTTTATGATTATTGGTCGTGCAAAGCCATGGCTGTTATTGTTTGTTGTGGCCCTATGTGGCATTGTATATTTTGGGTTGTTGTGACAGGTTGGTAGTGGTACAATTACAGAGGAGACTCTGCCAAAAAAAAATTAAAACCCTTAAGAGTCTAACATTCGAGGACGAGAATGTTCCTAAGGGGGGGAAGATGTTATACCCCATACTTTATACGTTGAGTTCCGCCATAAGTTAGCCGACGTGGGGTTAGAAAGTGAAATTTTCATCAAGGTCATAAGAGGTTCTACATGTTTATTCTATGTATATGAGAGTTTAAGTTAGGTGTAACAAGTATCGGAAAGATTAGAGGTTGAACGAATCAAAGGAAACAAGTGTGATAGTTGGGCAGTTCAATGCCCATTTTGATGGACCGTAGAAGGTTAACAATCCGTCAACCCCCACCGTCGAACAACAATCAAAGAGTCAGGCTCTGATCAAGCACTTTGATGCCACCACTCGACAGTCCGTCGAGTTAACCGTCGAAGTGGAGGCGGTGGAAAATTTCCCTTTCTTATAAATTAAAGACCACGACCTTGGGTCATTATTTCACCCAAAAGTCAGATTCTTCTAGACCCTCCAAGATCTCTTAACCATCTCTACTCATTCATAAATATCCCAAGCTAATTCAAGTGAATATCAACCTTGAAACCCTAAACTAATTCACAGAAAGTGGTTGTTCTTACTTCTATTTGGAGTTTTGGTGAGTTTGACCTTGAGAAAAATTGTGTGTGGCTAAAGTTCTTCAAGTATAAGGTCTGTTCTTCATCTTATTGCTTATGTTGAGTTGATTTGGAGTTTTAGTAAGTCTTAAAGTCAAGAGAATCATGGTAGATAAGTCATCAGGTATTAAGTTGAAGTTGATGGTTATGGATTGATTTTTGAAAGAGAGTTTTGGATTGATTTGAGTGTAATTTGAATAAAATCTCTTGACTATGGAATTTTTGATGTTGACATTGTTGTTTAGGAGTTGTTTGGAAGTTTGGAGTAAGTAAGCGATACAGGGGAAATGTTGCCCTAGCTTCGCTAGCTTACCAATTAATTAAGTTTGACCTTATGAGAGTTTCAATGACTTGGACTTGGTGTGAATTATCTTGAATGTGGATTTGCAAGTTCGGGAGGATAGGCATTGAGTAGTTAAGGAGACAACAAGGTATGTTAAGGCTGACCCTTTCTTTCTATGGCATGATCTTATCGACACAAACTCATATACGAATGTCCTCCATAATGACTTCATTCCTAGGAATGTTGAAAACTAACGTTCTTGATCTTTTTATGATATTATAGATCTTTGTCTCATGATGTTAATGATCTTGTCTTATGATTATTGGCCTTATATATTGTAGTTAATCTCATCTTATGGTTAATGTACCTGCAAGGTGAGATATGCGGATGATGATAGTTCCATGATGGTAATCGGAGGTTTACCGACTTTACATCACTCCGATAGAGTTATAGCTTTTATTTGGGATCTCATGCATGCTTTATATATATGTGTGTATTTTCTCACACCGAGCCGCGCTATAGTTGATCGAGTATGGAACCTATTGTGCACACCACTGCAGTTGGGTACTGATATTACCGAGCCTTATCATGGCCCGGTACGGATGACACCGAGCCTATATGGCCGGGTAAATATTATATATGTATGTATGAAAATGTTTTTTTTAAAAGTAAGACTTCATGACATACGCCTTTAGAGGCATTCAGAAAGTACAGGTTTTCTCTCTTTTCTCTTAGTACTTTCATATCTTTATTATGTTGTTATTCACGCCTTATATACTCAGTACATTATTCGTACTGACGTCCTCTTGTTTGTGGACGCTGCGTTCATGCCCGCAGGTAGACAGGGAGATGGTACAGGAGCACTCCACTTGTCTCGGAGTTACAGCTCAGCTTGGTATTATCTTTTTGTGTACATTTGGGCATGGCGGGGTCCTGTCCCGTCCTTATTATGTTGTGTACTCCATGTAGAGGCTGGACAGATATGAACAATTAGTTTTTTTGTGACCTTCTCAGTCCATATTTTGTTATATCATTTGGCAGCCATGCCGGCTTGTATATATGGGCACAGTTTGATAATGTGTATATAAATATATATACATATATATATATATATATATATATATATATATATATATATATATATATATATATATATATATATATATATATATATATATATATATATATATATATATATATATATATATATATATATATATATATATATATATATATATATATATATATATATATATATATATATATATATATATATATATATATATATATATATATATATATATATATATATATATATATATATATATATATATATATATATATATATATATATATATATATATATATATATATATATATATATATATATATATATATGTATGATATCTATGAGTTAGTTTTATTGCCCACTTAGATATGACTACGACAGGTACGCTTGAGGTACTCGGTAGGTCAGCTCTGGGTGCCCGTTATGGCCCTTTGGTTGGGTCGTGACATTTTCCCTACTTCCAATCAACCAACAACACAAGGAAAACATTCAACATAATATATATACAAGCTAACCCAAACAGTTCCAGCCACAAAATCCCATCACACAACTTCAACCCAAGTCAATACACAATGACAACATAACATATGGTTTTCACCTTCTCCCTTGTGATTCTTCAACCAACTAACTTATTCATGACTTCTAACACTTCAAATACATAGAGGAAAGGTTAAATCTTACCTTTACTGAGCTTGCTTCACTTCTAAGAATCCTCAAAACTCAGCAACAACAACAAGAATTTAAACTTCAACTTGCATCCAAAACCTTTACTACGATCTTCCACCTTTAGAGAGTTGGATTTGGGCTTGGATCACTTAACTTATGTTCCTTAGGCTTGAGAGAGGGTTGGGGGTCTCTAAGGAGTATTTTTGATGAGAGAGATATGAAAAATGATGTTGAATGAGGTTATCAACAAAAATATATCAACCAAAGCCAGCCACTACCTTTGATCTGCGATGGCATCTGCGGCTGCAGATGACCTCGCAGATCATTTCCAGAGACTTTCTCAGCATTGGCTCTCATATTCGACCATGATCTACAAAGCAGATGGCCATCTGTGACGCAGATCATGCCTCCAACTGTTACACCTCGGAAAAAATTCATGTTCCTGCATAGTGAATAGACTAACGAAGGCACGAAGTATGAGATGATTCTATAAGTAACAAGTAGCATGAAATGATTCTAATTAAGATCCAAAGACGTCTGAAGCAAGAGAAGAAAATTCATGGAGAAAGGCAACGTATACGATGTGTTGTGGAGAGATTTTCCAAAGTACCAGACTAATGATGTCTTAGAAGAAGAGTTATAACGTTCCTTAGATTGCTAATGAAGGGTTAAGAAGGTTCCATCAGGATTAGGGATCAAACGAGTCGACGAGAACAAGTTTTGAAAAACTGTGGAATGTACGGTCCACTATACGGACCGTACAAAAGATACTGGCCGATGTATAGCTGTATAACTTGTCCAGAGAAGAGCCTCCGCTAGAACCATTATACAGTCAGACATACGGACCGTATAAATTGTACGGACCGTATGTGTGTCCGTATAAATGTGTCGGGACAACATTTTGAGTTTTAAATAAGGGACCCAAGTTCATTATTTTCATTTCCTATCTTCTCATTTTCCTCTCCTCACCTCAAGAACTCTCTATAACACTCTCCACACTTCCCCTACAAGAATCCAAGAGAAAGCAAGGATCAACTTCATCAAACCAAAGAAATTAAGTGCAAGAAACTCATTAGGGTTCATCCAAGTCAAGAAATCCCATTGGAAGTGAACTAGGGTTTTGGCTCAAGTGAAGTGTTTCCACTCAAAGCTCATTCCCACACTATCTAAGGTATGTTTTTTGATCATTCCATGTTGTTTAAGGTATTGAGAGGTTGAAAGACTTAGATTATGAAAGGAGATAAAAGATGGGTTACAAAGATGAGAATAATGAGATTTTGAGTAGTGGTTGGGAATGAGTCATGATTCTTGATATGTTGTGATTATAAACATGTTATAAATGACATTAAGAACGTGGGATAAGCATTATATGCGAGAAAACGTACTAGTGTACTATTACCATGATTATGGATGAATTGAAGGGAAATTGTGAAATGTGGATAATGTAGATGAATCAAGATTGTTGGTTATAATATTGTGCATGAATTATAGACGTTTGGGAGTTGATTTATGATATGGGGAAATTTTCATAAACAAAGGGAATGATGCCCAATTTTCTCTAGCCTTAGTTGAGCATGTTCATATGATCGATTAGCTAATGTTAATACGAATTCTCTTGAATGTATAATCGTGAACATTAGAAGAAAGCGTTAAATTGAGAAGGTTAAAGAGACAAAGAGGTATGTAAGGTTAACCCTTCTTTCTAATGGCATGTTTCCCTCATTTTGCATCTACACGAGACGTTCACGCTATTCCTATTCTTATAAAGGCTATAAGCTCATGACCCTCGAGATTCTCTTTATATTGTTGACAACGTTTCTTGTGATGATAATGATGACGATGATAATAGTGATGACGATAAAGATGATGGTGATTCAATAATAGAAATCGAGAGTTTATAGACTTTGTGTCACTCCGACAGTGTTTAAAGGATTCTCCCGGATACATATGTATGTTATGAATGTATGAATGCTATGTTGTGACACCGAGCCTATATGGCCGGGTATGATATCTATTGCGCGCACACCACTGCTGTTGGGTACGGATAACACTGAGCCTTGGTAGGGCCAGGTACGGACAACATTGAGCCTTGGTAGGGCAAGGTACGTATAACACCAAGCTTTATTATAGCTGGGTACATAAGACACCGAACCTATATGGTCGGGTATGATATTACTATGTGTTCAAATGTATGAAATGGAAGTTTCCTAGTAGAAAGAGGACAAGTAAGTATAACAAGCATTGCTAGAGGTATACCTAGCTCTTTCATTTCATTACTCGTCCATACTATGTTATTTCATATGCTTTCATTATGCTATTGATTATGCTTTACATACTCAGTACATTGTCCGTACTGACGTCACTTTGCCTGGGGGCGCTGTGTTTCATGCCACACAGCCCCATATTGCTTTGCAGGAAAGTTATCCAGGAGTTTGACTATAGGATGTTCCAGGTTGTTAGCTGGATTGGTAGACTCCATTCGGTTCGGAGTGATACCGTGTCGGAGTATGTCCTCATGAGCTGAGTCATGCACATTATAGGTATGTTGGGGTCCTGTCCCAACTTAGATTTTGATATCATATCTTATGTTAGAGACTTTCACAAACAGTCATGTATACAGTACAACTAGCCTTGTAAGAAGCTATACAAGCCGATATAGCATGATGCATTACTTTACGGATTCATACTATTACAGATTTTTACTTGAGTTAAGAAAGACGAAAAGAACGTTTTGAAAAGCTTCCATTATACATATCATTTCACGGTTAAGAGTCTAGCAAGATTATGAGTATAACGAGAACCAGCGGGTTCGCTCGGCTCTAAGTGAGGGTCGGGTGCCCATCATGCCCTATCAGAATTGGGGTATGACAAAGTGGTATTAGAGCAGTTCATCCTAGGGGTTATCTGCAAAGTCGTGTCAAGTATAGTCTTATTTATGGTGTGTTGCTCGCCACATCTATAAACAGAAGGCTACAGGGCATTTAGGATGGTTACTCTTCTTTCATATCTAAGATCGTGCGATAGAGCCAAGTCATAGGAAATGAGGTTTCTTCTACTAACCCTTGATTTCATCAAAAGAACGGTATCGACAGAAGAGAGTGATGGATGATATTGAAAGTTACAGAGGTAAGTCACTTCGTTGAGGCTACGTTATCAAAATATGTATTTATGTGATAATGAAATGAATCAGTACAAAGGCAAGCAACTATACGAGCGATGTATGTCGGGCAAGGTAAGAATATTGAGGTGTAATTAAAATGCAAAGCTGAAGAATGAAAGGGAAAGTAAATAGGAAGGCATAACAGGGCAGATCGCTAAAGGATCAGGTACATCTCGAGGTGTCATATATGAGGTAAGTTTCGACACCTTTATACTTTTACTTAAAATTGGGAGCCCTGTGTGACTGAGATATGTCATATATATATATATATATATATTAGCCCTGTGAGGCATTGTTGGTATTTGTTGCGTGTAGGTTTTGGATAGTAAGAAATATAGAGGAAACTCTGCCGAATTTTCCTAGAATTTAAAGGAGATAAGATATAGGCTTGTCATATGTCCTAACGGGAAAAGATGTTGAAAAAAAGGGCATGACGGGATTAAGTTAGGGGTATCATTGACAACTACAAGAGATGAGTTAAATGTTGTTGAATTGATAATAGCGGTAACTATAAGATCAACATTGATATGGTAAAGAGAAATGCTAGAGTAAATTAGGGAGAAGGGTAGTACTAAAGCATGACATAGAAAGAGAAAGGGTAACTTCAATAGAGTGTGATATGGGAGTATTAATTGGATGGATAAGCACAAGTATGATACGACAAGTCTATTAGCAAATAGAGTAACAATATGACTGAGACAGGGGTACGAAGTACGAAGGGTTATAACGAATGAAAATACCTTGGTAAGACGACTTATACGGTGAGTGTAATAGGGCTGATCAGAAAGAATAATAGGTTAAGTATGCTTACTCCATGAGGTTTATTCCATTTTATACGCAAGCTTGCGAATGAGATCAAGAAGTGGCGCTCTATAGAGATGATTGCGATCAGGATATAATGAGAACATAGCAAGAATGGTGATACAAAGTAAGTAAAGTATAGCGAAGAAACTACTAAAGATGCGACATGTTCTATACGAATAAAGAGTGAATGCAAGTGTGAAACCAATTAGCAAGCCATGGGGCAGTAGATAAGAAAGCTTATAAGACCTTGTTAAGGGAAGAATCTAACATAGAGGGTTCGCAATGATAAAAATGATAGCAAGAGGAAAACGAAAGTCAACTTGAAAAAGAAATCAGGGAAAAAGGTGATGTGGCAAGCTAGTAACAGTTTATAATTTGTGTAATCGAGATCACGAGTGATATCTTTGGTTGGATGTAAAAGACCAAGACTACGGAAAGATGAATAACGAAATAGAACGATTGTTAGGAAAAGGATCAGCATAATAAGGATGATAGGGGATGATTAGAATAAACAGAATAAGTTTTGGAAGCGAAGAATGGATTGTATGGAAGTAATATATCCTAAAGGACAAAGCGGTGTTGAGTTAAGAATAGGTTTCCTTGTGCGAAGAATAAAGGATTGATTATAAATGGAAAGTAACAAAATAAATTGAGGAGGAAAGAATGTAAAGAATAAGTATGGGTATAGAAAGGAAAGGTAATATGCGAAGCACGCGCGCTTAAGAAGGAGTCGTATTATGAGAAAAATGAAGATGCATCTCCTACGAATACCTTATACCAAGACAGAGCGAGTAAATCATGTAAAGGACTAAGTTGAATAGAAAAATGTGGCCATGAGTTACGAGTTTACCGTACGGTGATAAAACGATAAAGCAAGGCTATCATCCACGACAAATGTGATATGATTACGATTGGTTTTCAAATCAATGTCGAGTGCAACACGAGAGCAAAAGAGTATGAGGCATAAAGGGTATTAGTGTGCATGAGACTTAGATCCTTGAAAACAACGATGGTGGGTTCAAGGGAAAATGCATTTATGGTTACTATAAGTCGATTATGGGAAGGATGACACTATAAGTGAACTCTGAGTATCGAGAATGGGATAAATGACATTGCATGGATGGTGCGGACAACTAGACATACTACTATTTCGAGTATCCCTATGGGACGGAAGTCATTAATGGGAGTGGATGTAGAGATTAACTCATAACTAACGGTTGAGCTAAATAAAATACATCCTTCTTTGGATTGCTACGTTGGTTGTATTACTTGATTACAGAACTGCAAGATGAGTATGTTAAGACTTCACACATGAATTTTCGTAGTTATAAATTATGGGAAATGGCATGAATATGATTCGGTATAACAAGGAAATTAAGGAAAGGGATACATGAATTCAAGATTTGAAGTGAGAAAACGGATTATAGAATGGTAGAAGTAAGACCCTTAATGGGGGGAAGCGAGTAAGGAAAGTACCAGTGTAGAGATTGAAACGATGAACCCTAAGATGTGACAGATATAGACTCTAAAACAAAAAGTGAGAGTTATGCGGAAAGGAGTCTAATAGCTAGTAAATAAATGAACAAGAATTGAGCGGGCATCTGAGACTGTACTAGAAATCATTCGTGAAGACCTTGAACAACGTGACATTAAGAGAAAATAGCTCAAGAAAAATGGTAAAGGATAGTGATGCTATACTAGAAGGGAGGCAAAGGAAATGACGGTAGAGTCATTTGTTAATGATATTATGACTTATGAGTGACAAATAAGAAAAGACCTAAAGTTTTCTATAGTAGAACATAAGATGTGATAATCAAGGGATAAATAAAGGAAAGAAGAGAGTATGACGAGATAAGTTACTACAGATAGACAAAAGAGTTTTGGTATGTATGACACCAAGCCTTGTCACGGCCGGGTATGCGAAACCACCGAACCTTCAAGGTCGGGTATGCTATGGATATGAATATGTATACGAGTACAGATACGCATATGGATACGGATATGGATATAAGTATATATGTAGATATGTATGTACACAAATCACGCAAGAACGGTTATGCAACTTGCAAGTATTTACATGTCGCAAATGAAACCAATTGGGTACTTAAAATGAGGAGTAAGAGGTAAGCAATAATAGAGTGCTCATGATACTCCGGGTCAGTTGAGGAAAAATATATGGTAAATTGATAACATTGAGTTGGAATTATCATTAAGGAAAAATGGGACAATTACTCTGAATAGGATATAAGTACATGTTAGATGTTTCCTACGGTAGCCCTGAGGTGTGTTAGATCGCTTACGCATTCAATAAGACCATTGAATAAGGGGGTTCTGCCAGAAGAACACTACACCCTGGAACTCTCATTCTTGCATCATTATGGTTATAGCGAAATTTAAGCAATTACTAGATGGTTATGAAATTCTCAAAAATTATGAGGCCTTTGATGGGTCGACGATGGACACCTATGACAGGACACCTCGGACTGAATTTATCTAGACTCTACAAATGTGAATCAATACCATTATCATGGTTATATCGAAGAAAGGGAGTGGAAAAGATCTGTAAACCATGTGAAACCTAATACCACTATGGGCAAGAAAAAGGATTGACGAGTCCAAGTAGCAACGAGGATCATATTAGGAAAGTGACTCACTTATATCTCTTGAAAGGATATTTCTGAGGAATCGGGGGAGTATTGCAACCGAGAGTCATTATTAAGAAGAAAAATCATTTGCAACTACTCAAAGGGAATGTTATAGATAGTGCACGTCAGAGGATTAAAATGATGACTCCCAGAAGAGGTTCAAGATGAAAAACTGTTGCCCCAGGTATGCAATGCAATGCTTTACTTTTAATGCTTTTGGTCGTGTGTGGCCATATTGTGTGTTGTGATATCGTAACCCTGAGTGGCAGTGTTATTTTGGACTATTGTGACAGGATGGTAGTGTCATATTATAGGGGAAACTCTGGCGAAATTTTCGTAGAATTCCGGAGAACTTAACATTCGAGGACGAATGTTTTAAAGGGGGGAAGAATGTTACACCTCGGAAAAAAATTCATGTTGCTGCACAGTGAATAGACTAACGAAGGCACGAAGTATGAGATGATTCTATAAGTAACAAGTAGCATGAAATGATTCTAATTAAGATTCCAAAGACGTTTGAAGCAAGAGAAGAAAGTTCATGGAGAAAGGCGATGTATACGATGTGTTACAGAGAGATTTTACAAAGTACCGAACTAATGATGTCTTAGAAGAAGAGTTATAACATCCCTTAGATTGCTAATGAAGTGTTAAGAAGGTTCCATAAGGATTCGGGATCAAACGAGTCGACGAGAACAAGTTTCGGAAAACTGTGGATTGTACGGTCCACTATACGGACCGTACAAAAGATACTGGCTGTATGTATGGCCGTATAACCTGTCCAGAGAAGATCCTCTGCTGGAACAATTATACGGTCATACATACGGACCGTATAAATTATACCGACCATATGTTTGTCCGTATAAATGTGTCGGGACAGCATTTTGAGTTTTAAATAAGGGACCCAAGTTCATTATTTTCATTTCCCATCTTCTCATTTTCCTCTCCTCACCTCAAGAACTCTCTAGAACACTCTCCACACTTCCCCTACAAGAATCCAAGAGAAAGAAAGGATCAACTTCATCAAACCAAAGAAATTAAGTGCAAGAAACTCATTAGGGTTCATCCAAGTCAAGAAATCCCATTGGAAGTGAACTAGGGTTTTGGCTCAAGTGAAGTGTTTCCACTCAAATCTCATTCCCACACTATCTAAGGTATGTTTTTTTTATCATTCCATGTTGTTTAAGGTATTGAGAGGTTGAAAGAATTAGATTCTGAAAGGAGATAAAAGATGGGTTACAAAGATGAGAATAATGAGATTTTGAGTAGTGGTTGGGAATGAGTCATGATTCTTGATATGTTGTGATTATAAATATGTTATAAATGACATTAAGAACGTAGGATAAGCATTATATGAGAGATAACGTACTAGTGTACTATGACCATGATTATGGATGAATTGAAGGGAAATTGTGAAATGTGGATAATGTGGATGAATCAAGATTGTTGGTTATAATATTGTGCATGAATTATAGACGTTTGGGAGTTGATTTATGATATGGGGAAATTTTCATAAACAAAGGGAATGCTGCCCAATTTTCTCTAGCCTTCGTTGAGCATGTTCATATGATTGATTAGCTAATGTTAATACGAATTCTCTTGAATGTATAATCGTGAACATTAGAAGGAAGCGTTAAATTGAGAAGGTTAAAGAGACAAAGAGGTATGTAAGGTTAACCCTTCTTTCTAATGGCATGTTTCCCTCATTTTGCATCTACACGAGACGTTCACGCTATTCCTATTCTTATAAAGGCTATAAGCTCATGACCCTCAAGATTCTCTTTATATTGTTGACAACGTTTCTTGTGATGATAATGATGACGATAAAGATGATGGTGATTCAATAATAGAAATCGAGAGTTTATAGACTTTGTGTCACTCCGACAGTGTTTAAAGGTTTCTCCCGGATACATATGTATGTTATGAATGTATGAATGCTATGTTGTGACACCGAGCCTATATGGTCGGGTATGATATCTATTGCGCGTACACCATTACTGTTGGGTACGGATAACACTGAGTCTTGGTAGGGCCAGGTACGGACAACATTGAGCCTTGGTAGGGCAAGGTACGTATAACACCAAGCTTTATTATAGCTGGGTACATAAGACACCGAACCTATATGGTCGGGTATGATATTACTATGTGTTCAAATGTATGAAATGGAAGTTTCCCAGTAGAAAGAGGACAAGTAAGTATAACGAGCATTGCTAGAGGTATACCTAGCTCTTTCATTTCATAACTCGATTGGATTGGTAGACTCCATTCGGTTCGGAATGATACCGCGTCGGAGTATGTCCTCATGAGCTGAGTCATGCACATTATGGGTATGTTGGGGTCCTGTCCCAACTTAGATTTTGATATCATATCTTATGTTAGAGACTTTCGCAGACAGATTCATATATACAGTACATTAGCCTTGTAAGTAGCTATGCAAACCGATGTAGCATTATGCATTACTTTACGGATTCATTCTATTACAGATTTTTACTTGAGTTAAGAAAGACGAAAAGAACGTTTTGAAAAGCTTCCATTATGCATATCATTTCACGATTAAGAGTCCAGTAAGATTATGAGTATAACGAGAACCAGCGGGTTCCCTCGGCTCTTAGTGAGGGTCGGTTGTGTCACACCCTAACCGTACTAGGGTGTGATGGGCACCCGACCCTTGCTTAGGGCCGAGCGAACCCTCAGACTCCTATTACATACATAATCTTTTGGACTTTTTAAACCGAATAAAAATGAAATACATATTAGGTTTTCAGAAATATTCTTTTTCTTGCTTTCAAATCAAATAAAATCTGTAATCAAATAGAACTTATATCATAATACAAACTGACACGTCGGCCGTTGGAGCCGCTCCCAGAACTGACAGCCAATACCCACGACTCTGTCTGCAAAGTCTCTAACATAAGTCCAGAAATCATAACATTCAAACTCTGACTCGGCAGCACTCCGGGAACAAAGGGAGCTTTCCATCTCCGCTGGAACATCCTCTATAAAACTGCACATCATCTGGGTGTACCTGCGTGGCATGAAACGCAACCCCCGAAGAAAGGGGGTCAGTACGGAATATGTACTGAGTATGTAAGGCATGAAATACAGAAAATAGAATCATAACTGATACAAACAATACAAAAGTGAGTACATTATCCAGATTACCAAAGTGCTTATTTTCCAATCACAGATCGTGCATACAGAGATCATATGTCACAAAAGTGCAGATCCAGGATATCAGATACTTACTTCCCAGACGCAGATCATATATGCCGAAATCATAGGTCAGAAAGAGAACGGATCCAGAATGTCAGAACATTTGCTTTCCAGACACAGGTCATGTATACCGATATCATATGTCATATGAAGTACAGGAAGCACAGGATGCCGAAGTACTTACTTTCCAAACACAGATCATGCATATCAGAATCATATATCGTATATGTGCGTATAACAGATCCCGGCCCTTTCGTGAGGGGCGCGGTGAATAGAATCATATAACAGATCCCGGCCCTTTAGCAAGGGACGCGGTGGACAGAATCATCAGGTGCTAGAGTCAGATATCATATATGCATGTAACATATCCCGGCCCTTTAATAAGGGACGCGGTGAACAGAATTATCAATGCATGTCAGAATCATATATCATGTATGCAGATAACAGATCCCGGCCCTTTATTGAGGGACGCGGTAAATCATATGTCATGTATGCATGTAACAGAACCCGGCCTTCTGCTGCGGGACGCGGTGAATCACATATCATATGCCATCCTGGCCACATCATAGCCTATTACAACTAGGACATGCCAAAAGAAAGAAAGGGTAAGCCTTACATACCTTTTCCACTTCTTACGCTACTCCAAATTCAAGTTCCAAACTCTCCAAAATCTACAAATGGTCACATTTACCAAACATTAATTAGAAGCCTTTAGAAGTTGAATCTTAAAGTAACACTTGTCTATAGAAATTTGGGCAGCATCTCCCCTATAAATCCAACATCCCCGAAAATCTAACTTGGCCAATTCAACAACAACAAACCCGAGAATGGAACTCGGCCACATTATCCACAACAATACTAACAATTATGCCAACAACATCAACAATCAATTCAAGAATATTTCAAACAATTCACATATTCAAATACTAACCCGAAACCATTCAACAATATTCAAGAACGCTCCAACAACCCGCACAACATTTCAACGATACTTCATTCATATTCAATTCAACTCGCATGACATTCAAAAATGACTCAATCGACATACTACTCCACCCGACACATTAGCAATATCATTACTACAATTATAAGAAACCATACTAATGTCATTCTAACTTTTTCCATAACCCACAAGCAACCACAACTTCATTTCTAACCATTAAATCCTCATTTTTCATCATAGAATCTACCATAACAACAATTAAAATTCTGAGTAAAATCAACTCATCACACCCTACCATTATACTACCCCATTCGGCCACCACAACAACATGCATATTTTCATGAATTCTTCATCCATTTCTACTCATTACAATAACAATCAACATACTACATAAAATAATTGGTTCATCACCCTTACACCACACCAAACATACACGGCCACACACTACATGCATTCGGCCACAACTCAACATCAATATTTTTCATGAATTTCATCCATCTTCACATACTACAACATTCACAAACATCCACAACATATAAAAGAAGAGAAATTCTTACCTTTTCTTCAATTTTTTCCACTTGACTAAAGTTGTGAGCTTGCAAAAATGAATGGTTTTCTTGCCTCAATAATTATACCATGCTAAAGAGGACCCTTGAATTAGTATAAATACTAGAAGAATGAAATTTTTGGATCAAGATTAGAGGCCTCAAATTTTTTTTCTTCTTTCCTCTTCCTTGGCCGAATAGGCCATATTTCTTGGCTCTCACTTTTCTTTCTCTTGAAGGTTCTTGAATTAATGAATATTAATGGCCCTTTACTCTTCTTATTTACATAAGTAGCCACTACATGGGCCTTGGCCCATGGACCCCCTATGGCCGGCCACTTATGGGCCATTTTCTTCTTATTATTTTTTTTTCTTTCCAAGCCCAATCATTTGCGGCTAATTTTTGTAATTCATGAAACTAATTTCCAAAATTTCAGTTTTGCCCCTAGCCTTCCTCGATATTTCCGCGTCAATATTTTTCATGAACAACATACATGTTGAATAACATCAAAATATTGCCTCATCTCTTACTAATCACAATTATTTCAAATTTTCCAAATATGCAAAAATACGGGATATAACAGGTTGCCCATCATGCCCTATCAGAATTAGGGTGTGACACACACTTCCCGAAATTAAATGTATCTTCTTCAACTCGTATGATCCCGAACCTTTAGATACATACTTATAACTCATATACGGCCCTTCGTATCCTTTGAGAAGCTTCATAATACTTATGACTAGTCCTAACCTGGTTGTCTTACATCCCCCCCCCCCTATCAAGCTGGTGGTGAGGATATCAACAACACCTAGCTTGGATCATAGCGCCCGGAACTGGAACTTTAGCAATGGTTTAGTGAAGATGTCCGCTACTTGTTGAAGTGATGAAACAAATTTTGTCACCATTGCACCTTGGACCACCTTATTACGGACAAATTGATAATCTAGCTCGACATGCTTGGTGCGAGCATGTAACGCTTGATTAGCCGTTAAATGGAGAACACTAATGTTTTCCGTAAAGAGGAAAGGAGTTCGAGGCAAGGAGAGACCAATGTCTTTCAACAAGTAGGTGATCCAGTTCATGTTCACTGCTAGAGAAGCTAATGAGCAATACTCAGCTTCCGCGCTGGATCATGTGATGGTGTTTTGTTTCTTGGAAGAACAGTTAATGGGATTGGAACCAAGAAAAACACAAATTCCAGCTGCGGAGTGTCGAGTAATGGGACATCCAGACCATTCGGCATCGGAATAGCTAACCAAATTAAGAGACAACTGAGAGGAGATGCGTAGACCCAAGTGAGGAGTTCCAGCAATGTAGAGAAGCATTCGTTTGATCCTAGATCCATGAACTTTAGTAGGAGTCTTCATAAATTGACATAAAATTTTCACATCATGAGATATCTCAGGTTGGGTTAGCGTTAAGTACTGAAAAGCGCCAATCAAGTTGCAATATTCAGAAGCATCAACAAGAGAACCAGTCGAGTCATGTAAATGATATTTCTGGAAAAGAGAAGATGACTGAGCACGGGAAGATACCATATCTGTTCGCTGGAGGATAGTAGCAACATACTTGTGTTGGCTAAGAAAAAGGCCATTCTTGTCGCGACGGACCTCGATGCCAAGAAAGAAATGAAGAGGTCCCAAGGTGCAGGCAACTCATGCTGCATTTGTGTAACAAAGTGGTCAAAAATTGCAATGTGTTCAACGTTTTGGGGCTGATCTACAGGGGAACCTGTAGTATCAAAATCATGAGGAATTATAGCGGCTGAATCTTTGTGTGTCCGTTGTAGGAATTCATGGAAGGTAGCAAATTGAGTGCTACTTGATTTTGCAGAAATATCATTAGTGGAGGATACATAAGGTAATATTATTTCATCAAAGATAACATGTTGTGAGATGAAAACCTTTCTTGATTGAGGATGATAATACTTAAACCCTTTGTAAAGTAGACTATAACTGATAAACACAGAAGA
Source organism: Lycium barbarum (assembly GCF_019175385.1). NCBI lineage: Eukaryota > Viridiplantae > Streptophyta > Magnoliopsida > Solanales > Solanaceae > Lycium > Lycium barbarum. Next base: position 44,602,634 of record NC_083342.1, on the reverse strand, counting down.
AAATGTTTTTGGTTGAAACTTGTCCTTGTTTTGTCCTTTGAGATAAGGAAAACATCTGCACCCAAAGACCTTTAAAGTGTTGTAATTAGTAATTTGTCCATGTAATTTAGCAAACGGAGATAGCATGTTCAAGGTAAAGTTAGGCATCCTATTTATTACAAAGACAGACGTCGTAAACGCTTCAACCCAAAGAAACAATGATAAATTTGCATTAAAGAGCAAAGTTAGGCCAGTTTCAACAATGTGTCTATGTTTCCTTTCTGCGACTTCATTCTGTTCAGGAGCATGTGGACATGAAATTTGTCTTATGACACCAATTTGAGCCAAGTGATTAATGAAATCCATACTATTGAATTCTCCTCCACCATCACACTGAAACACCTTAAGTTTCCTCGAAAATTGTTTTTCTACCAATTTTTGAAAAACTATGAAGGTAGATAGAAAATCCGATTTTCTCTTCAAAGGATAAAACTAAGTAAATTGTGTGCAATCGTCAATGAATATGACATAATATTTAATTCCATGAGATGATGCAATAGGAGCAGGTCCCCACAAATCACTATGCACTTTTGCTAATGGCTCAGTTTCTATTTTATTTGATACTTGAATGGGTAACTTACAGCTCTTTCCCATTTGACAACTAGCACAAATAGAAAAATCTTTATTCCACCTTTTGACATCAATCATCTTATTGCTATGTAAAAAGCTAAAAATTGTAGAAGATTTATGAAGATTTTTCATGAGAATTTAGTCGATGTATTTTTCATAATATATGATCAACTGTTAGATATATTGATATAATTATTCGTTATGTTTCTGATGTTAATTTGCTTTATCAAAATTAACACGCTGATTTATGGAATTATTAGAGCAACAGTGATAAATTAGGGCGGATGATCAAACTAAGAGGCAATTGGAGGCTGCGTAGGAAGAGAGAAATCAGAAGATTGTGAGGCTTCTGTTATATCCCGCATTTCGAATAATCGTATAATTCAAGACAATCGCGGGAAGACAACAAGCAAGGCCATAATTTTATTTTGTTTGACATATGAGTTGCTTATGAAAAATTTAGAAGTGGAATTAATGAGGAAGGTCAAGGGCATAAAGGGAAATTCCCAATATGACTCGTGGGAATATGGAAGAAAGACGAAGGGCAAATTTGGAATTCGAAAAAATTGTTTTCAAGAATTACAAGACCTAGCCCAAAATATAAGTGGGCTTGAAATATTTTTTGTTAGAACAATTAGAGGCCCAACCGGCCATGGTTATGGCCCAAGCCCATATTGAATAAAAAAATTATTCAATAAAAAGATGACTAAGTCATCTTTATCATCAAAAATCTCTAGAGTTTTCAAGAAGATAACAACAAGAGAAAGAAGGAGAAAAGCTTCAAGGCCATTCGGCCATAGTGAAACCCCACAAGAAATATTTGCAAAATTTCCTTCAAAAATCATTTTCTACCAAGTAAAGGGTGCTTAACAAGGTGGAGTTGTTGTTGGAGCAAGAAAAACTCACAATCATACAAGTTGCCAAGTTGTAGCCAAGTGAGAAGTTGAAGAAGAAAGGTGAGTTTTAATCTTGTTTTATGTGTTATATATGGTTTATATGTGTTGTAGTATGCTAAAATGGATGAAATTCATGAAGGAGAGAAATATAGTATATGGCCGTGCATATATATATATATATATATATATATATATGTGTGTGTAGGAGTCATAATTCAATTATGTTGTCTAGTGTTTGGTTGTTATGGTTGTAAATGATATGTGGAAAATGGAAGTTGAATGAATTTGGAGAGAATGTAGTTGTGTGTGTGAGTGTGGCCGTGTATGTGTGTGGTGGTGTGGCCGTGTGATTGTTGAGTTATGTTAATAGTTTGGCCGGGTTTGAATTCTCGGGTTGTTGTTGATTGAAAACTTGCTAGGTGAAGGTTGAGGATGGTATAATTACAGAGGAAGTGCTGCCGAAATTTCGGTAGCCAAGTGTTTCCTTAAGATTCTAACTCTAAGTATACTAATGAGAGTTTTGGTAAAAATGACCAATTTGCAGATTTTGACGAAATTGTGACGTGAATTTGGAATAGCAAAAGGAGCAGAAAGAGGTATGTAAGGCTTCACCCTTCTTTCTATGGCATGTCTTAGATGTAATAAGTCGGGTACGAGCCTCGGGGACAACCCTAGTCCCCGGAATCCGCACCTAAAGTTTTCCACTTTTTGTTCAATAGAATTGAACTAGAAAGTGTGCAAATGATGGAAAGACCTCTTAAACCCTTAGAACTTGCATAAGTGGGACCCGATTACCCTAGAACCCTCACAAGTAATGACATGACACGTAACATATGTAAATCATATACGCCACCCCATCCGGCCCGAGGTGGGCCCGTTACTCTCAGATTTTCCTTACAGTCTTGCTTGACTTACTTGAAGTGAATCCAAAGGGAACCTTTGATCCCGATTTCGTTACCAAATGATAAGTACCATGACTCCTCTAACGAGGGCACTTCCATGACGATAATGATACCAATGATGTTAGATAAGAGGAGATGCCTATGATACGTACTACCGGAACGACTCTATGACTAAGATGACTAAGCTAAGTATCTTATGTAAACATGAAAATGATAAACTAATTTTTGAATCCTATTTATATTTCCTAGCTATGACTTTATTTTCTAAAGATTTCAAAGTCTATGAACTGGCATCTATGATGCCCACGATTTCATTCTACGTTTACTTTAATATTATTCTCCGTTGATAGTCTCACCTTAAAATACTCGTTCCTTCAAGGTGAGACAAAGCGATCACGAGTATTCTATAATGTAATCGGAGGTTACCGACTTTATGTCACTCCGATAGACGTAACTTTCTTTGGACTCCCGTGCATGCTGGTTATATGATACAGGGATATGTGTATGGACATGTATATGTATATAGGACAAGTATTTGTATATAAGACATGTATATGTATAATAAGAGAAGTAAATGTACACGTATATGTATATGGGGAAAGGGGAAGGGCCACTGTTATATCACCACCTGATTCAGCTGGATTTCATCCTGGACGCCGGATGCCCGGACACGGGATATGGGAGAGCCGTACGCGGCGTCTGTATATATATGATGTATGATATATATGATATGATGTGTTGGGACACCGTTGGGGAGGGGGTTGGGAGAGCCGATGTATTCGACCTCTGTAAATGTGAGTAAAAGATACCGTTTACTGAATTGTACTGTTTTCTGTATACGAGAATAAGGGACACCGTGTTCTGAAAAAGGGGCAATGCTATGATATGATACGCTATGCCAAGATATACTATGATATGAGATGCTACGACATGACGTGATACGACACGCTATGATAGAGCAGCACATAATATGATAAAATATGACACGATATAAATCCTATTTTCTGTGTCTACGAGAAAGAAATGTCTCAAAGAGAAAAGGACAAGCCTACATGATAGCCGGCCTGAAACAGAGGCCTTCCCACGTACAGGTTACTTTCCTGCCCCGTTATATGTCCTATGACTCCATGATATTGTTAATCGTACTCTATGTTACTGTTTATATTATCTTTTATGCCTTACATACTCGGTACACTATTCGTACTGACGTCCCTTCTTGTGGACGCTGCGTTTCATGCCGCGCAGGTCAGCAGACAGGTGGACGTGATCCTTAGAAGCTCTACCAGCCACACTTGACAGCGCTCCAGTTGTTTCGGAGCCTCACTCCAGCGGTACTATTTTGTGTATGTACATTCGGGCACGACAGTACTCGGCCCTTTCTATGTATAAGTGTACTATGTCTAGAGGCTCGTAGACAGATATGCACAGTCAGCTATGTACAGTTAGATATGTTGTATTTTGAATTGTTCGCATCCCGGTATAACGCGATAGCGGAAAGCTTACTACTTATGTTTATGGTGACGCTGCTAATGTTAATGTTCAGAAAGAAAAAAAAAATGGCTCTGTTTACACGGCTTGCCATGAGGTAAAGGTAATATGATAGATAAGGGGTGCTCGGTACAAGTATCGGGTACTCGTCACGGCCCCTAATCGGGTCGTAACAGCTTCGAGTCTCAAGCAAGATACTTCTACTATAATTGTTGTCATAGAAGAATAATGTATTGTGAATGTTTGAAAATTTAGATATGTAACTATGTGTAACTTGAGACCTATTTTGGAATCTAATTTTTTTAATTCGTATAGAAAAATTCTTCTGATTAACAATGCTTGTGGCGTATTCTTCAATTTGCAGCGATGAAATTTTAGAATTCGTAGCTAACTGCATATTTAATTGCTAAAAATAGTGCTACTCATTTTCACTTTTCATAGCAAATGAAGAAAAAATTTAACTATAATTTTATATATTTCATGGCTAAAAATTGGATTCTTAGTTATGTACAAAAATATTTGTGGCAAATACTTTAATTCATAGCAATAGATTTTTGAACTCGTAGCTAAATATAATTTTGTTGCCACGAGACTAAACTATAAAAATAGCCACCAAATTTGTATTTCCATGGCAAATCTACTAGACTTTTTGCCACAAAAGAACACATTGTAGCTACAATATAAAGATTGCTATAAATTTTATTTTTCGTGGCAAAACAATAAAAATATTTGCTATAAACATATTTTTCGTGGCAAGAACATTTTACTGTCACAGCTACAACACAATAAAAATTCGTAGCAATAAGTATTAATACCTAGCCACGAATCATGTAAAGTCTGTTGCTAACTTTTAGCTATGCTACATATTGCTACGGAAAAAATATTGTGGCTAAAGTGGTTAGCCGCAGCAATTTTCATAGTTAGCTAGAATGTATTTTGTAGCTATAGATTCACTGTATTGTTGTGAGACAAATCCCATTAAAACATGTAGAAAAAGAAAAAGAGAGGAGGATTTTACCTTTGGGTGTAGTGTTTCTCGATGGAGAGGACAAGAACAATTAATACTCTTGCCCGAAGCGGCCACACAAGGCCTGATATAAAGCAGCACACAACTTTGACCTTAACATTTCCGACAAATGACGTGAGCAAGAACGAATAAGAGAGGGAAACGTTAGGGTTGTTATTCCCTTCGTTGAAAATGGAAAATGAGAAGGGATTAGGCCGTTTGGGGGTGTTTAAAGGTGTAGTGGACCGGGTCCAGGTAAGTTTGGACGGGAAAATGGACATCGACCCAAAAATATAAGAAATTGCGTGATGATTTTTATAAAATGGCTAGAAGATGCAAAATGTAGCTATCAATAAATTTAAAGGCTAGCCATATTTGTTTCAATCGTAGCCAAAATTGATGCTAAAATTTATCAAAACATTTCAATTGTAATCAAAATTAACTCAGAAATGAATTAAATACTTTAATCGTAACCAAATTTGAAAATAATTAAAATTAAAGTCAAATTGATGTAAAAATTGGGATGAAATTAATTATATATTTAATTAGTGAAATTTCTTGATTAACGGAGTGAAATATTTATCAATTAATTATAGAATAGTTTATATAATCAATTAAATAAATTGTTTTCACTACTTTGACTTTAAATTCTCATAATATGTTTAAAACTTATGATAAATATTCAACTGATATAAAATAATATACTTAATGATATTTTTTCAAATGTAAAGGCAAAATTTCACCAGAGCAATTTTGTAAAATCCTTTGACTTTGTGCATATGGCATTCCGTTTGTGATTCAAGAAGTTTGATTAATTAAATAAAATTTTATGGAGGGCAAAAATTAGGTCTCAACAACTGCCTCTTTTGTTGTCCAGGGATGACGAAGCCAAACCTGGGCAAAGAAAATTGACAAACCTGATTTTTGTCCGATCAAATCAATTCATCTCTTAAAATAAAAAATGCATGGATTTCCTACATATCTCAGGCTATATGAGAATTGTTACACTTTGTTAGTATTTTGATTTGATGGAACAAGCAGGGTATACCTTTTTTTTTCTTTTTCTGTCGAGTGAATAGTTATGCAAGAATCCCATTTTTTTAACTTTTCAATTAGTTCAAAATTCCAACGGGTCATGCACCTGGAATTTTGACAATATTATATCTGAAAATTTGAGTATTTAAGGACCTGTTGGTCATGAAAATTTCAAATACAATTTGAAGTTGTATTTGAATTTGGAAGACACCTGAAACCCCGTTTTCAGTTTCAGTTTAGAACCATTACATTTTTATTTATTTATTTATTCAAATTTTACCCTAAAATTTTATTTTTATAAAAATGACGCCATTTATATTGGCCACCAAACTGTTGCATGCTCTATTACGCATTACCCAATATTCTAAACTTCATTAAAAAACTTGGCACTTTTTGGCAATTGATCAGTTTGAAAAAAATAATAAGCATTAGAGTTAACTAATGTGGTTTTTATATATTGCATAAAATAATAAGAATTAGAGTTTCCGAATGTGGTTTGGATAGAGGAAGAAAATAATAAGGATGACAAATTCGGGAAAATTAGTCAAGTTGGGTGATTTTTAAAAATTGGGGCATAAATCATATTTCATACTCCCTCCGTCTCAAATTATCTTTCATGGTTACTCAAAATAGTTGTCTCAAATTATTTGTCGTTTTAGAAGTTCAAGGCACAATTAGTTATTTTTCCCCATTTTGCCCTCAGTAGAATTTTATCATTAATAGAGATGACACATACATAAAGTTTATATTTAATGGAGAGATTATAGCTTAGACATAAATAGGCTAAACTTAATCAAATACACATCCTAATTAATACTCCCTCCGTCTCAAAATATTTGTCGTCCTTACTAAAAGTACTTGTCTCAAAATATTTATCGTTTTATTTACTCAAGATAAAATTAAGTATTTTTTTTCCTATTTTACCCCTGTATTAATTATATCAATGGGCTGATTTTGTGAGTTCACATATCAACATTTAAGATGTTTAATGATTAATGGAGTAAATATTTATTGAGAGAGAACATGATGAAATATGTTAAGAGGATAAAATAGTCAGAATGCTACACTTACAAATGCTTTCTTAATGGGTGAGTAAATGAAAAATTCGACAACTATTTTGAGACGGAGGGAGTATTTTTCAAGGGCGTGTAAAAACACGATAAATAATTTGAGATGAAGACCTGCACCTAGTGTTTATATACCAAAGTAATGAATTAGAATGTGATTGAATATATAGAACTATTCCTTAATCATGTTCATGATAAATTGTACTATATGATGTAAACACAGGATGTGGGCGGGTATTTACCATTTCTTTTAGGGCCTGTTTGGAAAGCCACCCAGGTAATTGAAATTGAGTGTAATTACAAAGTTTGACATGTTTGTTTGACCAAGTAATTATATAGTTAGGTGGGAATTTGGTGTAATTACTCTCTCCAATTCTCAAGGAGGGAGGGGGTTGAGAATTGGGTGTAATTACAGAGTTACTTTTTAGGTTGTTCCTTTTTTGTTTATTTTAATTTATTTTTATTTTTTATTTCTATTATTTTAATTCTTTTTATTTTTACTTTTAATTATTTTTATTTTTGAAAATGCATTTTTCTTTTTATATTATTTATTTTTCATTTTCTTACTTCTCATTCCCAACCTTTATTTCTTGTGCTTCCATGTAATTACTCGTATTTTTTTTATTTTTTTATTTTATTCATTTAGCATAACCGTGTTATTATTCTAATTTTTAAAACTGCACCTCTTAATATTGGAAAGAATGGGTCATTAACAAACTTGACATATGACGAGTGACGTTATTAATGTAGAATTTCGTTGTGAATGAGGTTATAGACTTATATTTTCCCTTTCTTTTGAATTATTTACTTAAGTTACGTTGGAACTTATGTAATGTTGGAATTTGACATAAGAGTATTATGTTAAACTTTTTATTTTGGATTTTTAATTTTAAGATATTTGCTTTCACATTTCATGTTGTTTATTTTTCACTTAACATTTGATGGATTTTTTGTTTCAAACATTTGAATAATGTTGTAGCATTATATTTATAAATATTTTTTTTTTGTCAAACATCCAATCCAGGACGTTCTCACAAAAAAAAAAGTCTTCTCTTAAGTTTTATAATTAATAAAAATTAAATATTATTAATTTGAAAATATATATCAATTATTTTTTATAATATTAGTTACAAATATATGATTATTAATTAATATATTTTCAATAAACAATGTGTTATTAAATAACTAATTTAATATAATTTATAAAGGCAAATATTTTTTAAATATTAATTTCAAATTTTTTATAATTAAATTTTATTTTTAAATTAAATTAACTGTGTAATTACATTTTGTGCAACCAAACAATATGCTTGTAATTATACTGTAATTACATTATGACTAATAAATAGGTCGTTATAATTATACTACTGTGTAATTACTAGGCTGTGTAATTACTACCCGGTAGTAATTACACCAATTCCAATTACCAGGTGGCTTTCCAAACAGGCCCTTAGAAAAACTTCCTACAACTCTTACTAATGTATAAAGCTCCGCAGGCTTCTTGTTAGTTACCTTCTCAATTTACTTTTCGCCTTAATAATGGCCCTTGGAATTCAATTTTCTCAAATGGGTTTTCTTCAAATTTCAAGAACCCAACTCAATTATACGGTTTCAATGAGAAAGCAGCAGAAAACAACAGTGTGTGGGTTGAGAAATGGGCCAAGAAAACCCATGTGGAGGTCAAGGGTATTGTCATCAGAGGCAATGCAAGCTGTGCAGTCTCTGAAATTAGCAGCAACATCACCTCACAAATTAGAAGAGATGTTGGAAAACAAACTTAGTAGGCTATTGAAGGCTGATGTATTAGACACCTTGACTGAGTTGCAAAGACAAAATCAACTTCACTTGGCTCTCAAGGTATTTCAATCATCTCTTCTGAATCTCTTTATGCTCTACTCACTTGAATTCTGTTCGCTTTTATGGGTCGTTTGGTTTGGTAGGTCGGATAAGGATGATGATCCGGAATAAAATGTGGGATTGTTTTATTTTGTGTTTGGTAATGATTACTCTCTTGGTCTTATATACGTGGCACCTTTTTGTTTGACCACCACTTTTTCTATATTTACGTCTTTTAAATATTTTGAATTGTCAATTATTGTGAGTTTTCAAATATGTAAATTTTATCTAAAAAGACTTAAGGATTGTTTGTCCGTACAAGGTCAAAACTAACAGCTTTGACTCTCAAAATCTGAACTGTGACACATGAATTGGGTTAGAGAGAGTACTAATTAGTCCCAAGATTATTTTATCCCACAATTCTAATACAAATGGTGGGATAAAATATATATCCTATCCCACCAACCAAATAACCCCTTAGAGTTTAATTAACATAAATAAATTTGTTTTCAAATAAGATTAGATTTTCAGTAATTCCCAAAAAAGTAGCATAATTTTTGGCTTAAAGGGTCTCTCTACTACGCCTTAAACCAAAGCTATATCGACTTTCATCCTACCTTTAGCTTCTGTTCAAATTTGAGCAGTGCACTTATAAGTCTGGTGATAAAAAGCTGAAAAGGGTTGCACCCAAGGGTGTGGCCTTGTGGTTAACGAAGTGGGTTGAGCACCATGAGGTCTTAAGTTCAATTCTCAGTAGAGACAAAACACTAGGTGATTTTTTTTCATCTATTGTAGCCTTGCTGGACATAGTTACCTGGTACCTATTGCTGGTGGGAGGTGGCAGATATCTCGTAGAATTAGTCGAGGTGCACACAAGTTGGTCCGGAAATCATGGTTATCAAAAAAAAAGAAGCTAAAAATGGTTAATTACACTGATACACTATTACACCCCTATATCCATAACTAAGTATGTTAAAATACCCGCACTTGGGAATTGGGAAGTGGAGATGTTGACAGATTTCTATAGCACCCTTGAACTTTTCAAGGATTTTTCCACTAATGAAGATAGTCTAGTCTGGCTGAAGGAGAAGAAAGGGACTTTTTCTGTCAAATCTGCTTATAAGTGCTTACAACATATAAGGCCTCAGCCTGGGTTTTGGCCTTGGAAGATGATATGGAAAGTGAAGATTCCATACAAGGTGGTTTTTCGTGGTTAGTGGCTAGACAAGCTGTCTTAACTCAGGACAAAGTGATGAAAACAGGCCTTCAGCTTTGTTCCAGATGCTTTTTGTTTTTTGTGAAACTGAAGCAGAGACAATAAACCATCTCTTCTTACACTGTAAAGTGACACAACAACTTTGTCAAATATTCATCAATTTGAGGGGAATCAGGTGGACTATGCCAAGGAGTACATTGGATGTTCTAGCTTGCTGGAATAGAGATGGGAATATGTCCAGACATAGGGAGAGATGGAAGATTGTCCTAGCTTGCATGTGGTGGACAATTTGGAAGGAGAGAAACCAGAGATGTTTTAAAGAAAAGAGTATCTCCTTTCAGAAATTGAAAATGAATTGTCTAGTGTTTTTCTATTTTTGGTGTATTCATGGCCTTCCTAAGAGGCTGAGGACTTTGTCAGTGTTTTAGATTGTCTGTGAAGGTCCTAGGTGGTAGGTTTTGCCTTTGTAACCAATACTTGTAAGTATTACTGAAGTACACCTTTGGTGTAGCTTTGTCTATAATTGAATGTTAACTGTTTCAGAAAAAAAAAAAAAATACCTGCACTTGCATAACCTGTCTTTTGGGGTTGTTTAATGTCTGAACTTAAGGGGCCGTGATGGTAGGATGTATTAGCGAAAATAATACATGTATTAGCTTTGGTATTATTAATTCCTTGTTTGTACTGTCTTTCAACAAATGTATAACTAATACATGGTATTATTAATTCCTTGTTTGTACTGTCTTTCAACAAATGTATAACTAATACATGTATTAGTTATACACCTTATTCAACACTATTCTTATACATAGAAAATCATGGTATTAGCAATACAAGAGTTATTAATACATGGATATGCATGGTTAAAGACAGAACTGCCCTTAATACACCAAACCAAACGGTGGATACAAAGTAATTCCAGCATAACTAATCCTAGCATTACTAATACACCCTATTCAATACTATTCTTATACACTCTACCAAACGACCCCTAAGCTCTTCTACATTTTGACGTTGCTTCTCATTTGAAGTTTATGGCTGTTTAAGCACGGTAAATGTAGATAGGAGCAGCTTACTATTTACTTGTCAATTTGTTGTGTCTAGCATTCAAACTTTAACACAACCCTACTTGAAATGTGATCATGATCAACTTGCTCGAGGCAAACCTTAATCATTTGGATTTTGAAGATACAGACTAGATTGATTAAAATTCCATACTTTGTGGAGGAAAACATATTTGATATGGACAAAAAGGACCAATATATTGTTCTTTCTTTCTGTTGGTGTTTACTCTTCCTGTCCATCATGAAAACTTAGTCCACCGCGAAGTAGCTCTATCGTATTTTTTAGCAAATAACCCCAATTAGGTTTAATAGTACATCCCAACAAGGGATGACCATACTTGTTCAATTTATCTCTTTCAACTTGGAGAGTTTTAACATAAGCAGGAGGAGGGATTCACAGTCATCTTAATACTTCTCCTTATTTTATATTAAATGTGCATTTTATCTGAAACCTATCAGGTTTCAGGTGTTCAACTTTGTCAGGAACGAGGAGTGGTACATACCAGATATATCTGTGTTCAATAGTATGATAATGATGCTGGGCAGAAACAAATTCATTGAAATGGCTGAACAACTCCTTGTGCACATTATGAAAGAAGGCCTACAGCCAGATAGCAGAACCTATACTGAGCTGATTGGGGCATACTTTAGAGTAGATCTCATAGAGAAGGCAATGGAAATGTATGAACTGATGAAGATATCAGGACTTTTCCCAGATAAGTTGACTATGAGTATTTTGATAAGGAACCTTGAAAAGGCTGAAGAGAAAGAGCTTGTGGTAAGAGTAAAGAAAGAATGCGCCAACTATATTGACTATCCAGAGAAATTTCTAAAAGAAATTGAAAGTACCAATGTAAGTAATCCCTGACTCCTTAATATGTTCTTTTTATTCTGCATTGGGACCAGTCTCTCAAGTTTTTTGTTTAATTTCTTGATTAAAATATTGTTTTAATTCCTATGTCATGCTAAAATCCACGTTCATTTATAAACATACTATCACCACATGAAAGGGTAGCATTATGTGGCAAATGCTATCCCATACATGATTCTTCTGGTAGATTAGGGTAAGGTCCAAACTAGAAGTTGACAGGTAACCCTTGAGAGTTGTAATATTGATGGGTTGGAGGGTATTTACTAAGATATGTGATCAGCATGCAGAACTATGGAATGGTGGAAGTTTAGAATAATATGAGGAAATGATAGGCAGATGCCAAAGTTAAGAATGTCAATAAAAGTCTGTCAAAACTGAACCCATTCATGAGAACTATTTGAAGGGAGAATGCATAAGCTACCAATGAGGAGACGAGAGGAAGAGAAAAGCAGTATCATAGGAAGCAGTTAAAAACAGGATCTAATATCTTGATGTCATAAACATTGATTTCACTTAGAAACCAAGTCATTGATATGTTATCTATGTAATGGCAAGCAAAAGGCACTATTTACTCCCCAATTTCTCGTATTAGCTTCAATTCTTCTTCTTGACATCTTATTCGATTATGAACATCTTCCTCATGTCAACGGTGCAACCTCTTGAAGCTTTTTTTTTTTCATTTTGAGAATGGTAACAGTTAAACTATATATCTACACGTCTACTACATCAATATATGTAGTCCCCCTTCAAAAGTATTACAACTTACAGCTTGATCACCTATTTGTTGCTTTTCCTACAAGTAGGCTAAAACATCAAAAATATCTTCTGTTTGGACTAACAGTTCCTGTTTACACCAAAAATAGTAAAGAGCTAAACAATTCATCTTAAACTTCTGAAGTTGCTCTGCTTGTCCTCAAAATATCTCTGATTTCTTTCTCTCCATACTGTCCACCAATACATGCTTGGGACAATATTCCATCTCTCGTCCTTTTTTGCTGCATTGCCATCAATTTTCCAGCAGTTTAGAACTCCATTTATAGTTCCTGGCTTCACCCATCTGATCTTCCTCAGGCTGATGAACATTTTCCAAAGCTGGTCTGTCCCCACATAAGAAGCATCTAGAGCATAGATGGAAACCTCTTTTGTTCAGATTCTCATGTGTCAACACTCAATACTGCTCCCTTTGCCAAAAACCAGGTGAAGCAGTTCACTTTATACGGCACTTTTTTGTTTCCAATTTCTTATAACTCTTGAAGACTTAGGAATCTCTATTCTATCCCCCTATGTATACAGTGTTAGAACTTGCAAGTTTGGGGCTTCTTGTTGCACTTGCTTCCACTTTTCCGAGGCATTTATGTTTTGTTTATTGCACATAACTTGGACAACTGTTACTCCGCTTTATTTGTTTAGTTTGCTTTCTACTCCACCTATGTGATTTTAGCATATTTTATCCCCAACTCAAACAAGAGAGGAGGGTTGTACTTTTAGATATTAAATGCTCTAGGGCTTTGGTCTAAGTGGTAAGAGCGTAGTATGTTATGTGTGGGTTAGACATACGTTACAGGTTCGAATTCTGTCGCAAACACAAGCCTAGTATTTTAAGTGGAGAATGATAGAGGGGAAGGGTCTCTCGCAATCGCGAAGTGCAACTCTGCCAGACCCTTCATGATCGGGGTTAAACCATCACGTTCGCGAAGCACATTTGACCAGTTGGTCAACCCCATGTTTCACCTTTGACCAGTCAATCCTCTGAAAACTCATTTGCAATTGCGGTTTTTTGTCTCGCAATCGTGATGCACCAGATAAAAGAGAAAATCTGTAATTTTAAACATGGTTGCAAGTGTGCCAAAACACCCCCGAGCCCTCGGGTTTCCACCGCAACCATCCTGACAAGTCCCAAATAGGGTATACAAATTTGCCCAAAGCTTCAAAACACGAATTCAATCACATTTTAGCAAAATTAGGGGTCGAGTTGTTACAACAAGGGAATATAGGAGATGGTTGGTCATGTCGTAAATCGTCTTTTGTTTGCATAGGCTTGTTGGTGTGATAATATGATAACAAAAGTTTATAGAAGGAGATGAAGTAGACTTAAGATTATGTGAAGGTAGCTTGTCTTAAGAGATTATATAATCTCTTCAAGGATCGATAAAGGCAATGTCAAAGTCGGGATTAATGCTTAGTTGTTGTGGTTATTTTGAGATATTTATGTTTGCTTAGGGATAAGTGTAGGATTTGAAAAAACCTCTAATTATTGCATATTGGAATACTAGTGGCATTTGGCCCGGGCTTACTACTTTAAAATTTATATTTGCAGCTTTTTTATGTGTGTTTTTTGCTACTCTATTTTTTGTTTTGTTTTTGTAATATTTTATCATTTGTAAAGGTAGTTCAATAATTTCTCGATGTTGCTAGAATATTAAATCATATTAAAAAAATTGTAAGTTAAAAAACAACATTTTCCTTAGAGTATATTTAGACCTCCTTTTTATTTTCAAACAAATGCATGCACCAAACTCTTCTCCTTTTTATTTTACTGAATTTTCTTTAGATTCTTTAATGATTCAAATTGAGTTTTACCTTATGTCAGATTGACTTAATTTCTTTTTTCTCAATTAAACTGATATTGGTTAACCCATTTTTGAAAGAAACAAATAATTACGGTATTCAAGTAATATCAAAAATACTTATTGTTACAAATTGTTGTATGATAACGTCAATGATGCTAATTTATAAATAAAGATAGCATTTAAATTGAAACGACAAAATACTTTTTTAGATGTTCCTTCAAATTAAATCATACAAAAGGAATTGGAAAGTAAATGAAATTATTTGTTTTTCTTACTTTAGTCTTTCTTCGTCCTTAAGAAATGATGTATTTTCTAATTGTTCTTAATTTAGTTTAACTTTTAAAGAAATCTATATTGTGATTTCTTAAATGATGTAGTTTTAGTATATGTTTAACTAACCATTTGTCCTAAATTATATAAAATGTTGATTATCTCATTTTTTGTAAAACATTTCAATATCCAAAAATGTGAAAAAAATGACTCTCGTTTGAAATTATTAGTCTTATTATTATTTAGAGAGCTTAACTATATTTTTAAATTACTTTGTTGAAATATTTTTATTTATATATGAAAAATAATTTAAATTAAATAATTAAGCATTTACTAACGTAGAAAGGGAATGTCACGATAGCTTTTTTATTTGTCTATAATAAATTTCATAGGAAAACATAATTTGAAACAAATTTAATAATTATGTCCACATAAAAGAAAGACAATAATTTTTGGATCAATTTTAAATTTGGTTGAATAAATAGATCTTTTGTGGTGTCAATATCACTTTTCCACATCATCACTCCTTGTAGCATAAGAACCCATATAGTTATTCAAATTTACCTAAATGGATAAGAACTTGCAAGGTAATTAAGGCATCAAATAAGGGTAAAATGGACAAAAAAAATCATGTGAGGACTACAAAACTTTGAGATCATCTCTTATATATAGTAGTAATTATGTGTTAGAATAGAGCAGAATAGATATACATGATTCTATAACTGACATCAACTTGGCTAGGCACATTTGACACTAGTAGCTGTGAGAAACTGGTTTCATTTAGCTTTTCATGGTTTAGAACACAATTTTATCTGAAGAATCTAGGATGTAATGGTAAACTGCTTCTCTCGTAGAACTTGAAATTGCCTTGCAAAATAGTTGTACATTTTGCAGGGGCATTAGGAACATGAAGAATTTGAACATCTCATAGCTATACAGATCTTAGAAAGAGCATTCCACCCCCCCCCCCCCCCCCCCCCCCTTTTTTTTTTTTTTGCCCTTTTTAGAAAAGGAGAAAGAGCATTCGGTTAAAGCGGAAATTTTGTTGTTCATAGTGATGTCTCAAAGAATCGACCAGTCTGAATTGATGATAACTTCTAATGTGTCTTGAAAGTCATATTTGGCAGAACTACTAGTATCTCAATTCTAGTTTAACTATACAGAATGGACCTCTCTTCTTATTTGAAAAATATTGAAAACTTCATAGTTCAGTAGGTCTTTAGAGGGACCTCCCGTACATTTCCTTTTTATAGTACTGCTAAATCACATTATGTCAACAAAGTGCAAGTTTATTTCCACTTTACCCTCTTAAGTTTATTTCCCTAAGAAGCGGTTTTCTAACCATGCCCACTCTTCTGCCGAGTGTTGGAAGTTGATTTCAGTTACTGCAGTAATTTTATTTTTAGCATATTAAGTTGGTTAGGATTATGATGAATCTACTTTTGAATTTTAATTTTTTATTAAATAGATTAGTCTAGTTGAGATATTTTAGGATTTGAAATTATCCTACAGATTTTCTGTTGTTTAAGTTGGCTTTTTAAAACCCTCCTATGCTTAATAAAAATGTTAACGAGACATTTTCAATCAACACTTTTAACCTTTTTGCTACCCCATCTTTTAAAAAAACAACACCCAGACCTAACTTGACATGTTGCACTCTCCTAACCAAGCCACGCCCAGGCCTCCCTCACTTTCGGGCCACTCTTCTGTAAGTTAACAAGTGTCCTGCTGCATTAGTCCAGTAACTTGATATTGAAGATTTCCTTTCAAATGAGTTACTTTGATCATTTGATGTACTTGGTTTGATGAAGCTGACTTTACTTTCCTTTTTCCCTTTTCTAGTTCAAGCGCAGGTCACTCGACCTTGTCTGAATTGTTGAAATTATCTACAACAGCTTACGGGTACTACCCTTCCCATGTGGACCTTTTGTGGCATTTGGTGACGTATAAACCTATTGGAAAGCAAGAGCATGATAGGCTATTGTTGTTTATCCGCATGTACATGGAGGCGTTTGTTATCTTAATGAGGACTGTATTGTGGGTTAGGAGCAGCTGTCCAGGGAAGTGCACCCATTGGGTGCTGATCTATTGTCAGTGAAGTTGAGCAATAGGTGATTGTAGCATTTCCAACTCCTGTACAGAAAGCATTTGTTTGTTTCAGCTAATGTACCTTTTGGGGAGTTGCTTGGTATGCTGACGAGAAAATTGTATGGTAGTACGAATTGCAAGTAATACATAAGACATGTGGATCATATCTTGGAATGTTTGATTGCTCGTACTGAAGCACGAGATATATGGAGTATGTACAATGTTATTTCACAAAAGAAGCGCAAGTTGGCCACTTTTGGGGCGTGTGATTGAAAAATAACAGTATTGTGAAGAAGAAAATTAGCCACTTTTTGATGCGAATGTAAGATACGGACAAAAGTACCTCAAATTAAAAAAGTGGCGTGCTTCTTCATCTATTTTTGCTTTTTTGGAACTCCAAAACATTACCCTGGAGTTTCACTTTTATAAGTTCGAAGTCCAGTATGCTATTCTGAACTTTCAACTTGATAAGCGAAACTCGAGAATGTTATCCTGGAGTTGGAGAATATAATTTTGATAGTCGATCCTTTAGAGGACAAAAACTGGACTGTTAGATTCGACCCACGTTGTCATGAACAAATTGAAAATCATATGCTAAGCCTGCCCTCTACACCAATCCATTTTAGCATATTAAGCCATTTACTCACTTAAAACTGGTAGTAAGCATGCTTTGTGTTATATCTGACTTCTAGATTCACAAAACAAATTCCTGCCAATTGATTTTTCTTCTAGCTATCAGCTAAATTAGTGTTTTACTGACAAATTGCGTCAAATTTAAGAGACTATCTAGATATTTGGACGCATACAAACTTACTCGATTATATATTGAGATTTTGAAAGGAGTGATCATGTTGATTTTCATCATCAAAATAAGTTTATCCAAGATTGTTCGACTTTTGCTAATTGACACTATTACAACTAAATTTAACAATCAAACGAAGTCGAATGCATTCATCCTTGACCAACTCCTTCCTTTGGAAAATAAAAGAAACATTTATTTGAATCTAAAATTACAAAAGCACAACTATTTTTTTTTACTATCAAGCATTGGATGTAAAGTTGTAGTTGGCACATCACACATGTTGTTTGACCAAACAAGAGCGAAGAGGTAAAACCAAACTTTTTGTTAGCAATGTCAAATTGCAGAAGGTTATCTTCTATTTGATGCGCTCCGATGATTACAGAAGTGGTGGCCATGGGTTCAACTCCACCATCCACAAGTCCAAGACAGAGCACCTCATTATTCACAGCCACCATTGAGTTCGCACCAAAAATAGTCCATGTTGGATATGTGGGTTTGGGTTGGGGTCGCCCATGTGGACTAACGCGACCCGGTTAGAAGAGACAAAGTTGAGAAGTTACAGGAAGTTATTTTTAAGAAAACTTCCACTATGTGATGAGATATATAGAGGGAGGGATTAGATTTCCTTCACCAGTTTTTCTTTCCCCCTTGAACACCTCGTCTCTTCTTCAACAAAAATATTTCTCTGGTTATTATCTCCCAACATACACACAAAGCACAACGGAGACGTCAAGTTCGTGGCATATTAACTTTGTTTCCTAGTGATTCAAAGTTCGACTTGGAGGGTTCTTTTGGTGGCAAGTTCAACGATTCTTCCGCTGCTTTCAGGTACACAATTCGTTGTTCTTGCCCCACTATTTATTCTAACAATGGCATCAGAGCACAGGGTTTATTTGATTATTAGACTGTGACTAATAAGTGTTACAGTAATTGGTGATCAAATTTCCTTGACAATATTAAGGACATTTACCGTTACAAAGAAAATTGCAACATTACACTGCAATAATTGTTGTTCATGATTCCTTTATATATTGTCGTGTTGTTGTTTGTTTTTAATCACTGTATGGATTTGGTCGAGTCCATTAATGATTGGCGCCGTATGTCGAATATTTTCTGACTTAACCGAACAGCATTGCAATTTCTTTTTGTAGCCTTAGCAATAGAATTGAGAAGTTTGTTGCTTAGAGTTAACCCTTAGCTTTTTTTTTTTTTTTAATTTGTGAAAGAAACAATTATAAATACTCTATTTGTGTAAAACTGGTGCCAGAATCGTGGCCTTGTTCTTTTTGCAGATGCATTACGAAAAGGCATTTTTGAGACTTGTATAAGCATCACTTTTTTTTTTTTTTGGTCTCTTTGTGAAATCAAACTGGAGCAAAGTTTGTTCCATTTTTTCTTATTCAACGGCTTTTATAGTTCCTGACACATGAAACTCTGGCAAGCCATAGATTTTATGTTTAATAATTTTTTGTTGTGTCTAGTACCTATCCGAGATAGATGAAAATATATAGCGTGAGAGCAAATAAAAAATGTTGCATAATGTCTGTTGTGTTTCTTTTCATTATGTTTGTTGATGATTTCACGCACTTTGATTATGTCTATTTGATTTCTCATAAATCTGAAGCACTTGAATGCTTTAAAAGATATATGAATGAAGTTGAGAATCAATTAGAAGACATGAATATCCATCAAGACAATTTGATGAATTATGTGATGAAAAGGGCAGTGCCAGACAATTAATTATTCCTTACACACCTCAGCAAGATGGTGTAGAAGAAAGAAGGAATAGGACACCATTGGACATGACAAGGTCCATGATGGCCTTTTGGAGAGATGCGTTATTGACTGCAACCTACATATTGAAGAAAATGCCTTCTAAATCAGTTATTCCACTCCTTATGAGCTATGGACTGGTCAGAAACCAAACTTGAATTATCTGCGACCTTGGGTTGTGCTGAATATGTGAATGATCATTTTAACAAGTTTGGTAAACTAGATCCAAAAGGCAAGAAATATCTCTTTATAAGATACTCAAAACGCTCCAAAGGGTATGTGTTCATTCGAGAATTGGAGAATCAAAGTGGTATTGAAATTGAATCACGAGATGTCACATTTGTTGGAAAATAATTTTCCAAAGAAGGGTGAAGTAAAGGAACGAGAAGCCTTTTTATGAAATGTTGAATTCAGATAGTTAGCTAATGTCTTCTGACACATTTGATATTCAAGTTGGTCAAGATTTTATGCTTGATCCGAGTGGGAGTTGGAGTGGGAGCTGAAAAGGTATACCTGAACAATTTTATAGGATTGAAGATTACGTTTTCTTAGTATCTCCCACAGGATTGGATGAGCCTAATTTTGTGACTGAGGCTTTAACGAGCCCCGAAAAAGATGAGTGAATGAAAGCAATGAAAGAAGTATTAAAGTCCATGAGAACCAACAAAGTTTGGGATCTAGTTGTCCTTCCTCGACTTAGAGCTATTTGTCACACCCCCGCTGGGAGGCGTGACAGGGCACCCGACCCCTCGGCCGGAATGCCGGCTGAGCTAACCTGAACTAGATAACATAATCATAGTGGACTTGGAATAACTTAGTAGAAAGCCTTAGCGACACCTGCATTCAGTAAATCCCAAACTGAACTGTAGACAACATCACCTACATATACACATAATCACAGTATGCGTGCCGACGAGGCCACCACTAAACAATATCATAATTCAGTTGGCCCGTTTAACAGATCATAATTCTCACGACCAACACCAACACACTACACTGGGTCTACGAGCCTCTAAGAGTAGGAAACATCATCCTCATAAAAGGTCGGGACTACACGTCCACTAACGTATCCAAAACATATACAGTAACCATGCAGTCATAATCATATACCAAAACTAGCAAGTCAGGAGGAATGGCTCTTGATGACCCGCTGACGATGCTCCTATCATGGCGCGCCTTCAGTAAACCTATCTTAAACTACAACATGAAATGCAGGTCCCAAAATGGAACAGTCAGTACAGAAAATATGTACTGAGTATGTAAGGCAGGATGAAATACAGTAATGAAACAAGACATAACCATAAGATAAGAAAAACAAAAGACATAATCTGAAAGCAGTTTATATGCAATGCATGATAAAACCATTTTTCATATGCAATATATATATATATATATATATATATATATATATACATAACGTACCCGGCCTTAGTGGGACTCGGTGAGATATCGTACCCGGCCCTTTCGGGACTCAGTAAATAAACATCATCATCATCATCATATCCTCCCGCGTCCGAGGAAGCTTCATATAATCTTCATCATCATAACGTACCCGGCCCTTTTCGGGACTCGGTAAACATACCCAACTGATCAGTGGTTGCACATCTACGTGTCGTACCTGGCCGACTGTAGCGCGGCTCGGTAAGTAAAATAGTGCAAAAAAAGTATATATATATATATATATATATATATATATAAATGCATGCAGAGTTCAAGAAATAGACATGGGCCTTTCAGAGTGACGTAATGTCGTGACCTCCGAATTAGTTATAGAATGTATATCGAGGCCAAAAAATAATAGTTATGATATCAATAAACAAGCATAAGGATTATATGTGACATTTTGTGGAATTTAACAAGGGTCAAGGAATGCACACTAACGGACATTTAGTCATAATCAATAAGCTCTTTTAGAGAAAATCGTATAAAATATACTTTTCCATAAAATCAGTAAATCTCGTAAAATATGGGGTTTTCTCAAAATCCAGCTTTCTTATAAAAATGTATCCTTTCTTTGTAAAACTTTGGACGGTTCGAATGGAGCAGCATGCATGCTAAATAACTCTAAGACTCGTGGCAAGGAAATGAAGACAGCTAAACCTTACATACCTGTCTCTGCTGCCTTGCTAATCCCAACTTGCTCCCTTATTCCACCGCTCGTCCCTTCGTCCCGAAACCTATATCGACAAAAACTTCCTTTAGTGAATTTCGTAGATTCAACTTATCCAAATCCTATAGTCTTGAAGAGTTCGATTTATGGAAAATTCGGCAGCACTTTCTCTGTTTTTGTTATATCCCGACATGTGTTAGATAGCCGTAATATCAATAACAATGACAACCATCAACAATAACAACAACAACAACAATACTCCAGTATCAACATCCATAACCTCCATTCAAACCAATATTCATAGCAATCCACCCGTAACACCCACAACGAGGATAATCTCACTTTTTCGATCAATTTAACTTAATGTGCGATAATCTAGCGAGTATTATTATGGATTAACTCAATCACCAAAGAAGGAATGAGATTTACCATAATGTTTCTTGGAAAATTCAAGGACCAAATTGCATGGAGGGGTTCCGCCTCCTCCTACGATGCCACGATGGAAAAACCGAGGTCTACGAAGCGTTATGCACCTCCCGAGCCTTAATCTCCACTAGATCGTACCAAAATTTGTGCCAAAATACCCCTAATCTCCTTAGGTTTGCTTATTGATGTAAATCTGATGTTTGGGGGGGGGGGGGGGGTGAAATGGGTAAAATGGAGAGTTAGTGGGGTATTTATATGTGTGTGGATTGGGTTTGGCTTAATGGACCGAAATTAGTGGGCTTTTAAGTGGTTTCCAGAATTTTCGCGTAGGTTCGCGGGCTTCTGGCAGTTCGTTTTAAAATGCTCATAACTCCCTACTCCGATGTCGTATTGATGAACGGTTTGTTGCGTTGATAAGTATGATGAGTAGTAGAACGAGTGGTGCTCGGTGGTTAGCCCCGGGTACCCGTCACGGCCCCTAGCCGGGTCGTGACAAAAGTGGTATCAGAGCAGTTCAGTCCTAGGAAGTGTCTACGAGCCGTGTCTAGTAGAGTCTTGTTTATGGTGTGTTGCGCGCCACACTAATAAACAAGAGGCTACGGGGTATTTAGGAGAAAATGACTGTTTTTCATCTTAAGAGATCGTGCGATAGAGATGTGTTATAAGATTTCCCCCTCTTAATAGTGTGTTATGATTTCATAAATGCCGCCAACAGGAAAAGCTACAGCCGCCCAGAAGGGCAAGACTACGACAAAAAGGCGGGTAGAAAGAGAGCCGCTAATGAATGTAGAAGAGGGCGAGTCACATAATGAGGCCCTATATGATACTTCCTCTACCCCGCCCAATGTAGAAGAACAAGGAGGAGCTTCAGCTCCAGTTCCTCCACCGGTTTCTTCGGGTCAACAAGTGATCGAGGCAATCCATCTATTGACACAGTTAGTTGCCGCCCTGGCACAACGGAAAAATGCGGGTCCGAGTGATAGAGCAGCTAGTACCAGAGCCCGCGATTTTATGATTTTAAATCCTCCGGAGTTTTTCGGGTCAAAGCCGGATGAAGACCCGCAAGGCTTTATTGATGAGATGCTGAGAACATTGAGGACATGCTTCTGAACTAAATCTGTGGAGTTGGCATCTTATAGACTCCGATATGTGACGGTGTTGTGGTACAATAATTGGCTAGCATCAAGAAAAGAAAATGTGCCTCCTCCCATGTGGCAAGAATTTGTAGATGCTTTCATCCGTCACTATTTGCCACCCGAGGTCCGCCGAGCTAGAGCGGATAGGTTCTTAAATTATAAACAAGGGAATATGAGTGCTCGGGAGTATAGCCTTCAATTTAATTCCTTGGCTAGATATGCCCCGACTATGGTGGCCGAGATGGGAGATAGAGTGCATCGCTTTGTGAGTGGCTTAGGGCCACATTTATTTAAAGATTGCTTAACGGCTTCATTGCAAGACGGGATGGATATTTCCCAAATACAAGCCCATTCCCATAACTTAGAGGGACGACAACAACCACAAAGAAGTGATCATGATATTGATAGAAGGCAAAGCAAGAGGGCCAGATCTATAGGGGCAGGCAGTGATTATAGAGGGGGATCAAGGCAGACGTACTCTAGACACTCAGGACAATCGGTGACTAGTGCACCTCCTCAATTTACGAGTAGGAGATTTGACCGCTCTTTTCGGTTAGGACAGGGTCAGAGTTCGAGGGCCCCAAATTCTCAGTTCAGGGAAGATTATAGTCAGAGGAGACCCCCAGTACCGCGATGCAGCCAGTGCGGTAGACTACATTTCGGACAGTGTCGCCAAGGTTCGGATGCTTGCTATGACTGCGGCCAGGTTAGGCATATAATGCGAGATTGCCCGTCGATGAGTGGTAGAGTTGGGGTTCAGCCCACAGGGTCAGTGGCTGGTTCATCTTCAATGCGCCCGGTAGGGCAGACTCCCCAGATGTCAGCAGGTTGAGGTAGAGGCAGAGGGGGAGCAACTACTTCGGGTGCCACTCAGCCCCGTGTGTATGCTCTAGCTGGACGACAGGATCTTGAGTCCTCCCCGGATATGGTCACAGGTACATTGTCCATATTTTCCCATGATGTATATGCATTGATAGATCCGGGTTCTACTTTCTCTTATATTACTCCATATGTTGCTGGTCGTATTGGGGTGAAACCTGAGCCAATCAAACTTTTTGAGGTATCTACTCCGGTTGGTGATCCCGTGATAGCTAGACAAGTGTATAAGAATTGTGCACTTATGATATGCAACCGCCAGACCAAAGCTAATCTAATTGAGCTGAAAATGCTAGATTTCGATGTGATATTGGGTATGGATTGGTTGGCTTCATGTTATGCTAATGTTGATTGCCGAATGAAAGTGGTTCGATTTCAATTTCCAAGAGAGCCCGTGCTTGAAAGGAAGGGTAATACAACCACTCCAAAAGGTAGGTTTATTTCCTACCTTAAGGCAAGAAAGATGATAGCTAAAGGCTATATTTATCATCTAGTCCGAGTTCATGACACCGAATCAAAGTCACCAACTTTCCAATCTGTTCCGGTAGTGAATGAGTTTCTGGATGTATTCTCAAATGAACTTCCAGGTCTTCCTCCAGAAAGAGAGATTGACTTCGCCATTGATGTGTTGCCGGACACCAAGCCTATTTCTATTCCTCCGTATCGAATGGCTCCGACAGAATTGAAAGAGCTAAAGGCGCAATTGAAAGATTTGCTTAAGAAAGGGTTCATTAGACCCAGTTCATCACCGTGGGGAGCACCAGTCTTGTTCGTAAGAAAGAAAGATGGTTCCCTACGAATGTACATCGACTATAGGCAATTGAATAAGGTGACAATAAAGAATAAATATCCTCTTCCAAGGATTGATGATTTGTTTGATCAACTGCAGGGTGCCAAGTGGTTCTCTAAAATAGACTTGAGGTCGGGTTATCATCAAGTGAGGGTTAAAGAAAAAGATATTCCCAAAACAGCTTTCAGAACGAGATATGGCCACTATGTGTTCCGAGTGATGTCATTTGGGTTGACTAATGCCCCGGCAGTGTTTATGAATTTGATGAATAATGTATTCAGGCCACTCTTAGATTTATTCGTGATAGTATTCATTGATGATATTTTGGTATACTCTACAGAATCAGAACATGCAGATCATTTACGTATCGTTCTTTGAATTCTTTGAACCCGAGAATTGTATGCAAAATTTTCAGAGTGCGAGTTTTGGCTGAATTCTGTAACATTTCTGGGCCATGTTATTTCAGATGATGGCATTCGAGTCGACACTCAGAAAATTGAAGCTGTGAAGACTTGGCCAAGGCCTACGACGCCTACAGAAGTCCGTAGTTTCCTGGGATTGGTAGGATACTACAAAAGGTTCATAGAAGGGTTTTCGTCTATTTCAAACCCATTGACGAAGCTAACCCAGAAGTTAGTTAAATTTCAATGGAATGATGCTTGTGAACGCAGCTTCAAAGAGTTGAAGGACAGATTAACCTCAGCTCCAGTCTTAACACTTCCAGAAGGGCCAGATGGTTACATTGTGTACTGTGATGCTTCCGACGTTGGGTTAGGATGCGTGTTAATGCAGCACGGTAGAGTTATTGCATATGATTCGAGACAGCTACGGAAACATGAAAAGAACTATCCAACTCACGATCTCGAATTGGCTGCAGTTATTCATGCATTAAAAATGTGGAGACATTACTTGTATGGTGTGCATGTTGATATCTATACAGATCACAAGAGTCTTCAGTACATTTTCAAATAGAAGGAGTTAAATCTACGGCAGAGGCGGTTAGAGTTATTGAAAGATTATGATGTGAATATTTTATACCACCCCAGAAAAGCAAACGTAGTAGCCGATGCGCTTCGCCGCCGATCAATGGGCAGTTTATGCGAAGTTCCTCCGGAAAAGAAAGAATTAGTTCAGGAGCTCCATCAACTAGCTAATCTTGGAGTACGTGTAATTGATTCGGGTGATGGAGGAATTGATATAAATGATCCCACGGTTTCGTCCCTGAATATGGAAGTGAAAGAGCGACAATACGAGGATTCTCAATTGTTCCATTAGAGAGACGCATCTCATGGAAACGATAAGTTTCTATTTGTAACTTCTATGGATGGAATTCTTAGATACCGAGGCAGGCTATGTGTTCCGAACGTTGCAGAATTGCGCCGTCAGATTCTAGAAGAAGCTCATTACTCTCGGTATTCTATTCACCCAGGTGCAACCACGATGTATCATGATCTCAAGTTGATATATTGGTGGGATGGCATGAAGAGGGACATAGCAGAATTTGTAGCTCAGTGTCCAAATTGCCAACAAGTAAAGATCGAACATCAAAAGCCAGGAGGATTATTGCAAGCAATGAAAATCCCTACTTGGAAATCTGAAGTGATCAACATGGATTTTATTGTGGGGTTACCTCGTTCTCGAGGCAAGTATGATTCCATAAGGGTGATTGTGGACAGATTAACAAAACCAGCTCATTTTCTTCCAGTTAGGACCACATATTCAGCAGAAGATTATGTGAGGTTGTATCTCAAAGAAATTGTGCGACTCCATGGTATTACACTATCCATTATCACAGATAGAGGAGCACAATTTACAGCCAAATTCTGGAAATCCTTCCAATAAGGCCTAGGTACTCAAGTGAAGTTTAGCACGGCATTTCATTTGTAGACTGATGGGCAAGCCGAACATACTATTCAGACCTTGGAGGATATGCTAAGAGCATGTTTTTTAGACTTTGGTGGTAGTTAGGATGATCATTTACCTTTGATTGAGTTCGCATATAACAACAGCTATCATTCCAGTATTCAAATGGCTCCGTATGAAGCTTTATATGGAAGGAAGTGCAGATCCCCAATTGGATGGTTTGAAATAGGAGAAGTACAGCTAGTAGGCCTTGAATTGATTCAGCAAGCGGTAGAAAAAGTCAAGGTGATCCGAGATCAATTAGTGACAGCCCAAAGTCGCCAAAAATCTTATGCGGACAATCGCCGGCGAGACTTGGAATTTCGGGTTAATGATTGGGTATTTTTGATGGCGTCGCCAATGAAAGGGGTGATGAGATTTGGCAAGAAAGGGAAGCTAAGTCCTCGATACATTGGACCCCATAAAATTATCCGCAAGGTGGGTCATGTAGCCTACGAATTGGACTTGCCTTCAGAGCTTGAATCAGTCCATCCAGTCTTCCATGTCTCAATGTTTTGCAAGTGTGTCGGAGATCCTACAAAAATTGTTCCAATAGATGATGTGGAAGTGACAGAAAAGCTAGCATATGAAGAAGTGCCTATTGCCATCTTAGAAAGGCAAGTACGAAGACTTCGAAATAAGGAAGTAGCTTCAGTCAAAGTATTGTGGCAAAATAACAACCGAGAAGAAATGACGTGGGAAGTAGAGGAGAGTATGAAATCCAAGTACCCGCACTTATTCCAACCCCCAGGAGAGATTCAAGATGAAACACTGACATTATAAGGTATGTATGCTTACTTTTCATGCTTTTGGTCGTGTGTGGCCATAAATATATTGATATTGTATTGTATCCATGTGAGGAAATGTTATTATGGGTTGTTGGGACAGGACGGTAATGCCATATTACAAGGAAAACTCTGGCGAAATTTTTGTAGAATTACCGAGTGTTTAACATTCGAGGACGAATGTTCCAAAAGGGGGGCAAGAATGTTACACCTTGGAAATTTCATGTCGTCGCATAGTGAATGAACCAACGTGAGCTTAAGGGTCACATGATGTTCTTAAGACTATAAGACGAATGTTTAGTGGTTTTAGAATGCAGACGTTAACATCTTGGAGCTATATGAATTGATGGAATAAGGATTGATAAGAATAAGTGGAGTATAAGTGAGGTTTAGGAAAGGTTTCGAAAACTATTGCGTTAAGAATTGTTTGGTTAGGCCTTGAGGAAGAGTTATAGGGATGTTTAGATCATTAATGAAGTATTAAACAAGTGTTAAGAAGCTTGTATAAGGATTGGAGATCAAACGAAATGACGCGGACAACTTCGGAAAAAGCTATGAGTTCCACTACCGTGTTGCACGGACCGTGAAACTTTCCACGGACCATATACTGGTCCGTAGAATACCCAACAGAGATGATGGTTTCCTGGTGGTGATCCACGACTAGTTGCATGAGCCGTAAAATATTCCACGGACCGTACAAGTGTCCGTAGAAGTCCCGACGGGCTGAGCAAGTTCAATTATATACATGTGATCCCACTTCATTAATTTCATTTCCCACACACTTCTTCATCTCTCAAGACCTCTAGAAGGTTCCACAAACTTCATCTACAAGAATACAAAGCAAAACAAAAATCAATCTCAAGAATTCGAGTGAATCAAGTGCATAAAGCTCACTAGGGTCTATCTAAGTCAAGAAAACTCAAGGGAAGTTAGTTAAGGTTTTGGTGCAAGAAGAGAAGTTCCACTCAAGTGTTGTTCATACATCATACAAGGTGATTTTTATGATCATTCTTGATTGTTTAAGGTGTTGAAATTTAAAAACACATGGATTGTATAAAGACATAGAAAATGGATCATAAGTATGGGAATAGTGACATTGTTGGGTAAAGGTTCGGATTGAGTCATGATTATCGATATGTTGTGATTGTAAATATGTTATTAATGACATTTATACCATGTAATAAGTATTATATATGAGAAAATGCGATAGTGAGGTATAACCATAATTGTGGAGAAATTGAAGGAAAATGGTGAATTGTGGGAAATGTAGATGAATGATGATTGTTGTTTGCGATATTGTGAATATTGTTATGAATGTTTGGGAGTTGATATAGAATATGGGAAAAGTAGTAAAAACAAAGGAAATGCTGCCCAATTTTTCCTAGAAATAGTAACACGTTCTTATAGCCGATTAACTAATGTTGATGCGAATTCTCTTGAAGGTAGAAACGAGGGCATTGAAGGAGAACAAGCAAGCAATAGATTAGTTAAGCGTAAAAGGTATGTGAGGCTAGTCCTTTCTTTCTATGGCATGAATCCTATGACATGATTATTCTTTCTTTCCCATGAATCTTCTATACTCCGGAAAGCTAAGAGTCTATGTTTATGAATGACTATATGAGATAAGAGATATGTTATGAGCCAATAGAGTTGACGATGAGTTAAGTCTAAAGATTCTAGATGTTCGTGATATGATGTTCCTATAGAGTTAACGATGTCGTTATTGTACACACTCACCTTATTTACTATTTCCTTCAAGGTGAGGCAGAATGCTTATAAATGCTCCATAATGGCATCGGGGGTTCACGACCTTATGTCACCCGATAGAGTATAATTATTTTGAGCTTCCAGTCATGCATTATGGTAATAGTATGATGAGAGTATGATATGTACATGATGTTATCACACCGCGCCTATATGGCCGGGCAGACACCGCTAAGGCGGGCATCGTATACACCATGTCCAGATGGCATGGGCAGACACCACTAGTGGGCGGCATGAGATGGTACCTTGGACGCGGGAGGCCTGGATGCAGGCTAATAATTATCACACCGATCCGATATGGACGGGCAGCTTATACATTTATGCATATATGATATGATGATGATTATGAAGTAAGCCAGCATGTGTTATTTCTTTTATAAGTGACAGTCAAATACAAATGTTCCTTATTGATGTTTCCTTTATTTCAGTGACGTATCATTATTGTTTATGCCTCTCATACTCAGTACAATGTTCGTGCTGACATCTGTTTTCTTTGGACGCTGTGTTCATGCCCACAGGTAGACAGGGAGGTGATCTTGATCTAGACTCATAGGAGCTGTCAGCTGACCTGAGAGCACTCCATAGTTCCGGAGGTGCCACTTGGTTCATTCTTTTGTGTATACATATGTATATGTATTTTGGGCACGACGGGGTCTTGTCCCGTCCATTTGTCTAGTACTCTAGTAGAGACTCGTGGATACGCAGTGTGGGTTATATGGGCTCACGAGGTTGCTATTATGTATATATATATTATTTTGATGGCCGAAAGGTTTATGTATATAAAAGTATTTATGTTTTCAAATGAAAGATGATTTTCTTATGATTTGAATATGAATTTGATAAAAGAAGGCTTAATGAGTATGATGAGTAGCAGAACGAGTGGTGCTCGGTGGTTAGCCTCGGGTACCCGTCACGGCCCCTAGCCGGGTCGTGACATCATACATAAAGAAAAAATTTGGAACGCTTTCGAATGAATAGTTGTACACCCATAGATTCTCCTATAGAAGGAGGTGAAACTTTGAGCCTTGATATGTGTCCAGAGACTGAAAAAGAAAAATGATACATGTCTCGAGTTCCATATTCTACTTTTGTCGGGAACTTGACTCACGCTATGGTGTGTACACGTCCAGACATTTGTTATGCCGTAGGTCTGGTCAGCATGTACCAGTCCAATCCTAGAAGAGATCATTCGAAATCTATGAAGAGGATCTTGGGATACCCAAAAGGAACTGCTAATTATTCACTATGTTATAGTGGAAATGATTTACAATTGAGAGGTTATACAGATGTTGATTATGGTGGTGAACGGAACGATAGAAAATCGACATCCGGTTGTGCTTTCTTATTTAATGGTGGTACTATTTCACAAAAAGTAAGAAATAAGCTTCCACAGTGCTTTCGTCCATGAAAGCTGAATTGGTGGTTTGTGTATCTGTAGTACAAGAAGTTGTTTTGTTAAGGATTCTTTGAGCATTTTCATGTTGCAAAGAATTCTCAGGGTTCAATGATTTTATATAGTGATAGTCAAGAGGCTATTACATATACAGAGGATTCTAAGTATCATAAACCAAACAAATTGATTTCAAGTACATATAACTTCGTGAGACATCATGGCAAGTGGAGAAATAACATTGCAATATATTTCTACGCAAAGATGATAGTTGATCCTCTTACAAAATCAATATATAGAGACATATTTGAGAAACATGTTGTGGCTCTAGGTTTGTGAAGGATATGTTGAAATTTTTGTGTTGTAAAATATACTCATCGATGAATTATGATTGAGCTTATGTTGATATTCTATATACATGTGATGATATCCTAGTGAAGGATACAAGTGTGTCGAACAAGTCACGAGATTGGCTCTCTCACACGAGCAATCGCCTCTTACACTGAGGAACGTGAAGAGATGAATTCCACCACCATGTTATGACTTGTTTGTAACCCAGATGTGAGTTTATCTAAGAAGATGAGTTTGAGGATCATTGAAGAGAGAAACTCAGGTTAGACCTCAGGAGGTGTCTAGACCAAGATTTGTACGGTGTTGAATGGGTTAATAATGAGACACGCACACCAATATAAGGCGAGAACATCATAGCACGTGTTTCATACCACGTGTGCTTAGCGACCAATGGGTTAATGGGAATGGATCCCTGCTTCTTCATTGTGTGAGACCCAGAGAGTTAAAATATTGACTTTCCATTGGAATACCCTTTGACCTTTTACTGTTTCTTGAAGTACAAATCTATGTTGCTACTTTAGCATGTCACTCATAGCTATGAGTGATTCGGGAATGCAGTGCATGTCTAGGAAAGCAGTTGATTTGTGATGGATAGTTTCGAGTAGAAAGGGAAGACAACTAAGATAAATAATATAACTTATATTCACAGGTCGACCATTACACTTACCATAGGGGTAACAAGTGTAAATGTGGATAAAGTTATACATGAACTCGAGTTCACCTCTTTCGAGGATGAGGGATCGGATAAATAGCTACAGCGGTAGCAAATAATGTCTGGGGTATTGTGAGTAATAACATCCTCATGATAGTAGTGAATTATTTCCACATGTGATTAGATTCATACTTAGAGCTCTTGCAAAATCTTAAAAGGTATAGCTCTTGATGCTCGCAGGTCGCATGAATTATTTGTTTGTATGAATTACTATGTGTTATCATCAACATGGTACTAGTTTGGGTCTAGTCCCCATGTACGAAGTGGGAGATGTTGGATATGTGGGTTTGGGTTACGGGTCGCCCATGTGGACTAACCCGACCCTGTTCGAAGAGATAAAGTTGAGAAGTTATTTTAAAGAAAACTTCCACTATGTGACGTGATATATAGGGGGAGGGATCAGATTTCCTTCACCAGGTTTTCTTTCCCCCTTGAACACCTCTTGTCTCTTCTTTAACAGAGGGATATTTTTCTCTGGTTATTATCTCCCAACAAACACACAAAGCACAACGGGGACATCTAGTTCGTGGCATATTAACTTGTTTCCTAGTGATTCAAAGTTCGAGTTGGGGCAGTTCTTTTGGTGGAAAGTTCAACGATTCTTCCGCTGCGTTCAGGTACACAATTCGTTGTTCTTGCCCTGCTATTTATTCTAACAGTCCACCATGTAGAATTTGTGCTTCCCAACACCAGTTCAATGGGTGGAACACTAGGGCCAATACGAGTGCTTCCAAAACTTGTTCTATTATAACACACCTTGAAAGGAGCCACGGGTTTCACCCTTCGAACCTTAGCAAGCGATTTGACAAATGCCTTTATAAAAGCATTGTAAATCGAAGTCTCTAATTTTGTGTTAAGGATCAACATTATTGATTTTTGTTCCGCCTATGCCATCTTTAGTGATGGTCAACAATGTGGTATTTATTGGCACTACATTACCATTTATTTTAATAGAAGTCACTCAAATAACGTAGTCCGTTGAAGGCTCACCAATGAAATAAGATCCTCCAGTACTAACAGGGTTTTTGAGAAGTGGGGTGTAAACAAGTCATTTTGAAACATCCATTCCAGGAAGAAAAACATAAGGACTATCACCAAAGAACATAACTCTATGAGAATTTGTGGATGAGCTAAAGCATATAGCGAATTTTCGGGGTACACAAAAAGCTTTAGCCAATTGAGTAGGAAATCCTACATAACCATTTCCAAGTCCAATAGTCCCTTTGACACGCTTTGCTAGTCCTTCAAGAAGAGAAGTAGGAGCACAGTCAAAAACTACTCCATTTGCTGATACAAATTTACCAGGATTTGACCCATTAGTGGATTGAAGTGAAACAATATGCTGAGCAAGTTCACCACCATTGCTGGTACGAATAAATGGGTTATAAGGAATATGTGAACAAGTATTATTATTGCACCCTGGTGAAAGAGGATCAAAACACGATTCAACACAGGCACCGGATAATGAACGTTTACAAGTGACAGAACCACAAGGGACAGGTTTATAAGATGAGCTAACATATCCCTTTTCACAATCAACCCATAAAAATCGTTGACCAAGTTAATAGTAAGTTTTACTGGCACAAGAGGTGTTCTTTGGTTAATGACAGTGACATATTGTTTAGTGGCTTCATCTTTGGTTACTGGAAAAAGAAATGCTCGAGGTCTCAGAGGTGTTTTGGCTGTGGAATGGGAAAATAATAGGAGCAAAGAAACAAAGAAGGATAGAGAATTTATTTTGGAAACCATTGTTATGTTATTGAAAGTTGAGAATGATTGAGTGAGTAGAATATGAAGAGCTAGTATCCTGATCTATTAGTGATGTTAAAGCTTCTTTAATTTGATTCTTGGTGATTTATGACAGGACATTATTTTCTTTGCAAAGGGGCAAGACGAAAGCTCAAAGAAAGCTATTATAGTTCATTTATTTGAATTAGATACAAGTTTCCGTGTAAGAATTCAATGATGGATGAGCATTGACTATTGTATAATACATACTATTGCTGCTAGATCATTTCGTCCAAACGAAGAAAGAAAATGAATGGTGGAAACATTATCTCCTATTCTGTCCAAATGTAGGGGAAAAACAGAATTATTCTGTATCCATTTTAATTATACTATAGCTTTTGAATTTTCTTCTTTGGTTACTTAATTATCAGATTATTTGAAGGATGCAAGATATATTAGTCAACTAGTAAACTTGTCCGCTCGAATTTTTTTTTATTATATATTCACTCTATATACATACAAAAATTAAATTCTATAGACTAATTAATTAAATATCTTATGTCAATTTTTTCCAGTTAGCTACACAAAATTTCAAAATATATACATACAAAATTAGTTCTATAGATTGATAGTTTCTTATATTAATGAAGGGAGTATGTAATTCATATTCCTGTCAGTGGCAAAGAAGATAACCTAAATCTTTAATTTGTTCTTCCATCTTTTCCTATATAGTACAAAATAGAAACTCTTTACTTCTTTTTAAGCACAGACCTATATTTACAAAGTACAACTAAATATTTAGGGTGGAGAGTGATGAAGTAAATGGAATAAGAGGTCATATTTTGAAATTACAATTTACTGTATTAAGTTGCAAATGCTATTTTTTGTTCTAATTTCTTCTCTTTTATAGGAGTACTTAATCTTGTATGCAAACAATGGTTTCTTAATAAAGACTTTTGAGCTTCCACGCTATGTTTTTATTACATTTGTTTACTATAATTTTATACATTAAATAAATATTTTTCAGGGTTATAAAAACAAAACACACAAGAGTTATGAATAGCAATTAAGAGTAGAAGTGTGAAGTTGAGAAGATATTCAAGTGAATTCCGACTCAAAAGCGGAAAGAAATAAAAGGAATCTTTTTTATTTGTTGGTTTTCGAGTGTGATTGGGATTTAGGTCCTTTCTAGGAAAGGATTAGACCTAGTAGTATAAATACATGCTAGCTAGGATGTATTAAGTAGGACAAAACATAGAACTTAAGAGTATTCCATCTTGTAACTTACTTTCTCCTTTGATATTAATAAAAGTGCTGGCCGTTCTCCGTGGACTAGGATCACAGCGATCCGATCCACATTAATTACTGTGTTTTTATCGTTTTCGCGCTAACAATTGGTATCAGAAGCCTACAGGTTGTAAGATCTAGGAGACGAGGAGACTATGGCATCTATGAAGTTTGAGGTAGCGAATTTTGATGGGAGAAGTAATAACTTTAACATCTTGAAAATCAAAATCATGGCATTGTTACAGAGAGAGGGATCAGTCTATGCTTTGGACGACTCGTATTCGAAAAATATGGCAGAGGCCGAGAAGCAGAAGATTGAGATAAATACTTTTAGCGCAATTCAATTATCCTTATCAGATAGCGTGTTATGTGAAGTCAGTACCGAGGAAACAACTGTGAGTTTGTGAAAGAAACTTGAAGATCTCTACTAGAAGAAATCAATAACAATTAAAATGTTGTTAAGGCAGCGTTTACACACCTTCAAGATGAAGACAAGTACACCTTTACAGGATCATCTTGATGCTTTTAATAAATTGACTATGGATCTTACTTATGCTGATATTAAAGTGGGAGATGAAGAACTAGCGTGCACTCTACTGTTTTCATTATCACCGGCGTACAAAGACGTAGTTAATTCAATGATGTACAGTAAGGAGGTGGTCACATTACAGATGGTAAGAAATGCATTGAATTCGGATGAATTAAGAAACCATATCAACAATGGAGAGAAAGAGGACCATGGTAAGGGTTTGAAGGTTAGAGTTCTCTCGAACCAAAGAGGGAGAGGCAAATCGGTA
Source organism: Lycium barbarum (assembly GCF_019175385.1). Lineage (NCBI taxonomy): Eukaryota > Viridiplantae > Streptophyta > Magnoliopsida > Solanales > Solanaceae > Lycium > Lycium barbarum. The sequence continues at coordinate 44,567,087 of NC_083342.1, read as the reverse complement.
GCTAGGTCAAAGTCTAGGAAAAGGGTGAGTAGGAAGGATGCTGAATGTTGGGGTTGTCATCAAAAGGGTCACTTTGTGAGGGATTGCCTGAATAAGAAGACCGATAAAATAACAGCCAGTGCATCTACGGTTTAGGTAGCTCAGACATCTAGAGAAGATTACGTGCTAACTGCTTCAACAGATGACATTCAAACACACAAGTGGATTTTAGATTTAGCTTGTACCTTTCACATGTGCTTCAGAAAAGATTGGTTTACTAGCTATGAGCAGACAAGTGGGATTGTACTTATGGTTAACGATGCAGTATGTGAAATAGCAGGCATTGGTTCATCCCATATACAGTGTCATGACGGGATCATAAGAACATTGTCTAATGTTCGACATGTTCCTGATATGAAAAATAATCCGATCTCTCTTGGTACTCTTGATAAGCCAAACATGCGGGTGAAGGTGGAATCTGCAAGGTGACCAAGGGTTCTCTAGTCATGTTAAAGGCCAAACTAGAGGGTGATCTTTATGTACTTATGGGCAGCACCATTCTATGTACTGCGAATACTGCAACCTCATAGTTATCAGATGATGACAAGGCTAAGATATGGCATATGAGTTTAGGTCACATGAGCGAGAGGGGGTTGGCAATTTTGAGCAACTGAAACCTTTTGAAAGGTGAGAAGATTAGTACACTTGATTTTTGTGAGCATTGTGTCCTTGAAAAGCAGAAACGGGTCAGCTTTAGCACGAGCAAGCACAAAATCGAAGGGGTACTTGACTACATTCATTCAGATTTATGGGGTCCATCTCAAGTTCCATCCAAGGGTGGAAAGAGGTATCTTCTTACTTTCATTGATAATTTTTTACGCAAGGTTTGGGTATACTTCGTAAAGGCTAAAAGTGATGTATTTGAGAAATTCAAAAATTGGAAGACATTAATTGAAAATCAGTGTGGTAGAAACATTAAGTGTCTTCGAACAGATAATGGCTTGGAGTTTTGCAATAAAGAGTTTGATAATTTCTGTGTGATTCATGGTGTATCGAGACATAGAACTTTTAGGCATACACCACAACAGAATGGAGTAGCTGAAAGGATGAACCACACTCTTCTTGAGAAAGCGCGACGTATGCTCTCTAATGCCAAGGTGCCTAACGAGTTCTGGGCCGAAGCAGTAAATACTGCTTGCTATGTTGTTAATTGTTCTCCAGCGTCGACGATTGACTTCAAAACTCCAAATGAGGTATGGTCAGGTAAACCGTCTGATTACTTGTACTTGATAATCTTTGGATGCCCCACATATTATCATGTAAGTGATGGAAAAATAGAACCTAGAGCTCGAAAAGGTTTATTTATGGGATATGCTAAAGGGGTAAAAGGATATAGAATATGGAGTTTAGATCCTTTTATGTTTGTAATTAGTAGAGATGTTACTTTTGATGAGGCCTCTATGCTTGATCCTGGAAAGACTTCTATTGAGTTTGCAGGACAGAAAGTTCTTACAACACAAACGGTGGAGGAAAATGTGAAACTCACCGAGCAGGAGGATCAAGTGACTCAGGTGGAGTCAGATAATGAAAAAGCTCACATAGTCGTACATGAAGGTGAACCACAAAGCATAGCTACTGGAAGGAAGAAACGAACTCCGAAGCCTAATCCAAAATATTATCCTCAGCCTTCGCAAGCTAATCTTGTGGCCTATGCATTAGCTACTGCCGAGGAGGATATAAAGGATCCTGAACCCTCAAGTTATACAAAAACTACTATGTGTGGTGAAGCGGATCAATGGTGTTTAGCCATCACCGAAGAGATAGAGTCTCTGTGCAAGAATCAGACATGGGATTTGGTGAGTCTACCAAAGGGGAAGAGAACTGTTGGTTGCAAATGGGTCTTTAGAAAAAAGGATGGCATTGTGGGTGTAGAAGATGCTAGATACAAAGCGATATTGGTTTCTAAGGGCTTTTGTCAGAAGGAGGGAATCGACTACAGTGAGATTTTCTCACCAGTTGTGAAGTATAGCTCAATTCGTTTGTTACTAGCTTTGGTTGCCCATTATGACTTGAAGCTTCATCAGCTTGATGTCAAGACTTCATTCTTACATGGTGAACTTGAAGAGGTGATCTTCATGAATCAGCTCGAGGGTTTCCTTATTGAAGGAAAAGAAGACCAGGTTTGTCAATTGAAGAAATCTTTGTATGGTTCGAGACAGTCACCTCGACAGTGGTACAAGAGATTTGATGAGTTCATGATTACAAAAGGTTTCTCGAGAAGTGCATTTGATAGCTACGTGTATCACATGACGGTATCTGGTAATTCAAATATTTATTTACTGTTATATGTTGATGATATGATTATTGCTACTAATAGTAAGACAGAGATAAATGACTTGAAGAAACTGCTAAGTAAGGAGTTTAACATGAAAGATTTAGGTGAAGCTAAGAAAATCTTTGGAATGGAGATTCACAGGAAGAACCGTGAGGTACATTTCTCACAGAAAAAACATATTGAGAAGGTAGTTTCGAGATTTGGCATGAATAAATGTAAACCCGTTACTTTACAGTTAGCACAACATTTCAGACTTTCTTCTTTGATGGCACCACAATCAAAGGAAGAGGTGGAGTATATGTCAAAAAGGAACATGCCATTTATTATCTAAGTAAGAAGTTCACATCATGCGAGGCACGGTATACGCTCGTAGAAAAATCCTGTTGTGCTCTGACCTGGATCGCTCAAAAGTTGAGGCACTACCTATCGGTTTTCACCACTCACCTCTTATCCAGAATGGACCCGTTGAGATATATTTTTCAACAACCGATGCCCGTGGGAAAATTGGCTAAATGGCAGATGCTACTAAGAAAATTCAACATCATATACGTCGTACAAAAGGAAATTAAAGGACAAGCCCTACCTGACTTGCTGCCAGAAGGTCCCGTCGATGACAAACTTGAACCGTTACTGACTTTCATCCCGGACGAGGAAGTAATGGCTATGGAGGAGGAGGTGACAGAACCATACTCAGATTGGAGACTGTTATTTGATGGAGTAGTCAATTACAAAGGATAAGGCATCGGGGCAGTGTTAATATCACAAACAGGACAATACTATCCGATGGTCGCAAAGCGCAACCTTAGATGTACCAACAAGATGGCGAAATATGAAGCGTGTATCCTTGGCCTCAGGATAGCGTTGGACGTGAACATATAAGAGTTGTTAGTAATCGGGGACTCCGATTTGCTCATAAATCAAGTGAAAGCAAATTGGGCGACCAAAAATGATAAAATACCCCCATATGTGAATCTGGCACAAAGATTGTGTGGGAGATTCAAGAGTATAGATTTCAGGCATACTCCGAGGGCTCAAAATACGTTTGCAGACGCATTGGCTATGATAGCCTCCATGATCCAGCACCCCGGGAGTGCTCACATTGATCGACTAGAGATTACACTGAGAGAAGAACAGGCTCACTACGCCCACGTCGAGGCCAAACTGGATGGCCAACCATGGTATGCCGACATCAAGACATACCTGGAGAAGGAAGAGTACCCCCCAGAAAGTTCAGCGAATCAGAAAAAGACCATCAGGAGGTTAGCTAATAGTTTCTTCTTGAACAAAGAAGTGTTGTATAGAAGGACACCCGACCTTAGGTTACTCAGGTGCGTCGACGCCGAGGAGGCTACCAAACTACTAAAAGAGCTGCATGCAGGGGCGCGTGGACCCCACATGAATGGATTCATCCTCGCCAATAAAATCTTGAGGACAGGATACTGTTGGATGACCATGGACATGTGTCATGACCCAACCCCGTGGGCTGCGACTGGTGCCCTACTTAGGCACCCCAAACAGACTCACAAACCAGATCATCATATTAAGACTCATTCAGACTTAACATACGTTGTTCGAACTGAAAACTAGTAGCAGCCGTCACACAAACATTGATCGAACACTTATCTTAAGCGGTCGCCCGTGCAGAACAGTCATATCAAAATCAGAAAGGTGGCGGAATATACATCGCACAAATGCACACACACATGTACGAACTCATGGGCCGTCTTGGCCATAGTAGCATACGGGCCGCTTAAGAACGCAAAACAGATCCACATACAAACACACCGGACCCACGACCCACAAACATGACTACAGGCCTCTAAAACAAAACAGAACATACGAACATATGACGGGACAGGGCCCCGCCGTACCCACACAGCCACAAATGTACCGAATACACGCACAGCAAAAGGTATGTACCAAAAGTTAAGCTCCGGATCAAGGGGAGCTCTCCAAAATAGCAGAATAGGTAGCCTAAACCGGAGGATCACCCAAACGAGCTTCTGTACCTGCGGGCATGAAACGCAGCCCCCCGAAGAACAGGGGGTCAGTACGGGAGAAGTACTGAGTATGTAAAGCAGAAGGTACAGAAATTACAATCCTAACTGGAGTCAGAAGGAACAAACACAAACGTCAAAGTAGCAAATCAAACCTGTACGGAAGATAAATGTACAAATGCAAATAAAAATCATGTATAGGGCTTAGGAACGTGGTCACCCCCGACGCTGGTGCCACAACACATCATACTCCAGAAGTTTTTCAAATCTCCGTACAGTCTCCAAACAAATCGTATCACACACATACCACATCATCAGAACATATCAAATGCCATATCACATCATAACTCCATAGACGGTAACCGGCCCTATGGCGAGGCCTCGGAAACCGTAACACATCATACTTCCGAATATGGTATAGCGCGCACGATCACAAAGCCGGCCCGGGTACCGACGAACGAAATCATAGCGAATGGCACGAACGGAGTAGTGCATAAACCATATGCATATCAAAAGTAATTTACAAGACTCGACATATAATTACATATAGGCATATACCGACGCCAGAAGGCTCGGGGTAGGAGTTAGGGCGATCAAAATTTATATATGGAAGTTACGAAGTTCCAAACTGCAAAACCTTTGAAAAGCAATTCACAGATCATTTTCCGAAAATCTAACATCATTCATAGTACAAAACGTTCAATAACGATACAGGAAATTTCAAACGGACCTTTGAGTCATAGGCAAATGATTACTTTTCATTTCGAACGAAAATGAGCCAAACAACCAAATAAGGGAAGCCTCGGGGCTTGCGGGCCCACCTTGAGTCAAATCGAGGCGGCGGACACAAATCACAGACTTTAGGCTCCATAAAGCCATCTACGAAAGTTTCGGAGAGATTCGGACACAATAGCAAAAGTTATGAAGGTTTGAACATTCTTTCAACCAAATGTAAGGAATAGGCTTCAATTGCGCTGAATGAATAGTGGCCAAAATTAAACTTGGATTTCCACGAACAAAATTATCCCCGAGGGTCCGATCTTAACCTAGTATAACTAGGACATGCCAAAAGAAGGAAAGGTGGGCTTTACATACCTGGATTGCGTCTTACGCTCGTCAAATCTCAATTCCCGTTTCGTCCCAAAAACTGCAAATGGTCACTTTTACCAGTTACTATTCATGAAAGTTAACATCTCAATCTTTGGGTTATACTTGGCTACCGAAATTTCGGCAGCATTTCCCCTATAAATCTAACACCCCCGAGACTTAGCTCGGCTCAAAATAAATCAACAACAACAACCCAAACATCACAAGCAACATAAATCGCAATCAAATCATTCTAACTTCAAAGTTCTACCTTACTACACAAGTTGACAACTTTCATTCAAACTTCACAATTCCAAACTTACGCCCACATTATTGTATTCATTCACCCATTCAAGATTATTCAAACCCATCCCAATTACACTTCAACAATATACAAAATTTCCCGAAGTTCATTACTTTCCATATTTCATCCAAAACATCAAAAACTTACGGCGAACATTCTAACTCACATTGTTTCATTCCAAATTCATTAACATCAACCGTAGGTCACATTTAACGTCTTTAGCATCATAAGTATACAATGATATACACAAATATACCAAAGATATATACTTTCCCATAATGTTCTGAAATCCTTTTCCAACGCCAATTCAATTCATTAAACAATCATTTACGTCATAAATGTCACAACGACGCAACAACCAACTAAACAAGATCAAATTCACATGGCCTTCTATTTCCTATAACTCACGGCCCCAACACTAACCACACACACACATACGGTCCCATCTACACATCAAAGTTACGGAATTCTCGTCTATTCTCAATCCTTAACACATTCATATCAATTCCATAACATTAGAGGGGCAAAATTCTTACCTTTTCTTAAGTTTCCGACTTGTCGCAAACGCGCACCTTCCGCCAAACTAATTGTACCCCGTCGGAGAGCGTCTTGAGTACTTTACAATATGTGAAGAACAAGGATTTTTGGATCAAACACAAGGCTTGGGAATTTTTTTTCTTTCTCTCTTTCCCTATTCGCCCGAGAGCCTCTTTGTGGTGTTGCTCACTTTTCAATTTTTTTTTTTGTTTTGTTCTTGATAATTACCAAGGCAACTTGATATATATCCATTATATGACCACATGCATGGCACATGATCATAAGGAATTGGGTTTGGGCCTTGGCCTTTGGCCGGCCACCCTTTATCTTTGGGCCTCAATTCTTGATCAATTTTTCTTGGCCCAATTCATTAAAAGTCTCGTTTTGTAATTCCCGAAACTAATTTCCAAAATTCCAAATTTACCCTCGGCCTTCCCCAAAGTCTTGACATTAATGATTTCATAACCAACATAGTCACATCAACTAGAATCAAAATATTTCCTCATAACACACAAGTCTTAATTATTTCTCGATTTCCAATTATCCGAAAACACGGGACATAACAGCATGACTCCTGTAAATTCTTGCAAAAGTTCCATCAGCGTCAGATACACGGAGATCTGATCAAGGTTTCCCTTACGGAGTTATACGCGATGACCTCGCCTTGGCCATTCGTGGCACGGGGAATGAACGTCATAGGACCCATCAAGCCTCCATCCTCCAATTGACATCGTTTCATTTTAGTAGCCATTGATTACTTTACTACATGGGTAGAGGTGACTTTCGACAAATCGGTGACCAAGAAAGTTGTGGTTGACTTCGTCAAAAACAATCTAATATGTCGTTTCGGTGTACCGACATCCGTCATCACAGATAATGGTGCCAATCTGAACATCCATTTGATGAAGGACATCTGCGAACACTTCAAGATAACCCACAGGAACTCTACCGCCTACCGACCACAGATGAATAGAGCTGTAGAGGCTGCCAACAAGAACATCAAAAGGATCCTGAGAAAAATGATCGACAACTACAAGAATTGGCAGGAGCAGTTACCTTATGCTTTATTGGGGTACAAAACGACAACTCGAACTTCTACCGGGGCAACTCTGTATCTCCTTGTCTACGGTACAAAAGTAGTCATAACTGCAAAAGTGGAGATCCCTTCACTCAGAATCATCCAAGAGGCGGAGCTAAATGATGCAGAATGGGTCAGAAATCACTACGAGCAGCTGGCCACGACAGATGAAAAGAGAATGGTGGCGGTATGCCACGGACAGCTATACATCCAAAGAATGTCTCAAGCCTTCAACAAGCGAGTCAGAGCCCGACCTTTCCAAATTGGGCAACTCGTGCTCAAGCGAGTCTTTCCCCACCAAGAAGAATACAAAGGGAAATTTACGCCGAACAGACAAGAGCCATACATGATTTCCAAGATGGACGGACAAGAGTGGCCCAACGCTATCAATACAGACGCACTCAAGATATACTAAGTTTAGGATTCTATTTTTTGTGATCGCATTATCATTTCCTTGTAATCATATCTTGTAATAAAGCAGGAAAAATGAATCATCTATATAATGAACTATGCAATGACCTGACTTCCCCACAATGGGATACGTAGGCAGTCCATATCGGACCCGATCACATTATTAGTGAGAACCAAAACTCAGTTACTTTATTCGGAACAACATTCGACCTAAATTCCTACTGCGACAGGATTCGTAGGCGCTTTCGAGCTCAGTCGTCATAAAAGAAAAAATCAAGAAACCCTCAGGAAAAAAATCAAAAAACCCTCAGGAAACCCCAGAGATAATAAAGCAGGAGAAATTAATGAGATCAAGCTACAAGGATCGACACAAGAGTCAGCCAGCATCAACTCTACACTAGGGTAGAATTTTTTAGGGGGGGGGGGGGTCTCAAAAATTCCTACCAGAAACAATCAACAAAGAAGATGACAAAACAAAGCCATACACTGGGGAAGTTCCCTAAAACATTATGCATAACAAGATAAAAGCAAGGATCGCTTAGAGAAAATCCTGAAACTGAGGCAGACCTTTTGAGAAAGATCTAAAAAATTCTAATCATACCTCCCGGGAGAGCCAAAAGACCTCGTTTGAAGAAAACACACGTCATGACACATAAAAATGAAATGAACATTTATTTTAAGAAAACAAAAATGCACATTTTATAAATCTTACTTTAGATTTTCGAATATATATACATGTATTAGCATAATGTACGCCCTAAAACCATATCTCAAAATACCGAGCCCAAGAGGGTTCAAAGGAGCATCAAAAGGAGACACCAGACGGGAGGACAATGATGCTAATTGTCATTTTAGGAAACTCATGATTTTTTCTGTGGATGCAGGTTTTAAATAGGATAGCAAAGAGGTCATCAATCAAAGACAAGAAGCAAACTCAACCTGATGTCAGATAACCACGAGGGTCACGAAAGAATGAAAGACGAAGACACATTTGACCGAAAGGGTCAACAAAATAAATGAATCACAAAGAATATTCGACCAAAAGGGTCATATAACAAATGAACAAGAAAGACATGTTTGACCACAAGGGTCATACAAAGAATGAGCAACCAAGACATATCAGCCCAAAAGGGTCGCAATAAATAAGCACAAAGATACATACAACCAGAAGGGTCATGACAAATATGAAAAGGCTTATCCGACCACAAGGGTCAACAGCCAACACAATGAACAAAAGAAAGATTATCCATCCAAAAGGGCCATATCCGTTATCTCCATCATATTTCAAACTGCTGAGAGGGCCATTGTACGTTTACCTTTCTGCTGCCGAGAGGGCCATTCATACGAATTGCCGAGAGGGCCATTCATACCAACTGCCGAGACGACCATTCATACAAACTGCCGAGAAGGCTATTCATACAAACTACCAAGAGGGCCATTCATACAAATATTATGAAAATATGTACAATATTGTTGAATTTCGGAAGCAGGTACATAGCCTCCAAAAAAGAGCCAGCTTGCTGAACCAGATCCAGACGAATTGCGGAGCAAACATGGAACTTTTTCTCGGCCGGTCAAGATAGGGTGCCCACGAGAGTCAAGCTCTCCGGCTAGGACTTGGAAGCCATCCAATCTCAGACTTAGCCACATTATGTCTATTTTATTATCTTTATTAAAAACCGCGACCGGTCGGATACTCTCCGGGGAAATCTGAAATTATTCCCGCAAAAAGGACATACTCTTCTCCAGTAAGTCGAACTACATGTGGCCTGATTATCAGAGACCAGGGATGTGTAGGAGGGCTCAAAACCAGAGATTTGGCCACACTCTAATAACCGTCCAGAGAAACCCCGGTCACAAAGGAATATCAAGACTTTCCCGCTAAATCAGTCAAAAGTCTTTAATTGAGTCGACCTACAGGTGGCCTGAATTCTCGTATAGCCCTAGATATGTAGGGAACCTAGAAGCCAGGGTCCGACCGCATGTGTGAATTGCATGAAATTGAAGGGTAAGATGAGTCGGGTCCGTCAAAAATTAGGGTTAGTCAAATTTCATTTCTCAGGGATGGTCCCGCCATGCCCGAACGCCGAAGGGGAAGTTGTTGATACCTAATTTTTGACCTCGCGTGATTTATTTTACTTACTCAGAGTTCTTGGATAATAAATAAAATAAGTTGTGCACCATAAAGGGTCTAAATAGATTTTTATAAAAAATTTCAGGTCGAGGTTTTACTCTTTTAAATTGATAAAAAGGACGTTCATGACAATATAAATTATTTAGAAATTAATTGATATTTTATTACATTTACGGAGTATTTTATTAGAATTAATCAAAAGAAAAACAATTTGGAATAATTATTTATTTAATTGTTAGGTCAGGGAAAAGTCTAATTAGCAAATAATTTATCCTATTTTATCCAAGGAATTTGCGTACTTAAAGGAATTGACCATTTTACCCCTCAACCTTTAATTCTATGTGTTTGCATAATTGTTTAATTAATAAATTGTTTTAGTAATTAATTTGGTTAATTAGAGGGGTCATTTTGCAAATTGGTGTTGATTATTTAATTATTTTACATACATGACCACATTTGAATTAACCAATTCATGGTTTAAGGTGATTGGGCTCATATTTGCAAATTTAGCCTCCTAGTGGCTTTAATTGAGATGACCAAATCCATTGGCAAATCAATTGAGGTCATGTCACGACCCGACTAAGGGGCCATGGCGGGTACCCAGAGCTGACTATCGAGCACCTCTTATTAAGCTAATCATCGCACTCAACCTGAACATATATAATCTCCAAAGAAACCCATATCTATATACATAAGCCCTCACGACTACAAAAATGATATACAAAAGTACAACGTGATCATCGTGGGACACCAACAACCCATACGTACGTATCTACAACCCTCTACTAGAGTACTAGACATAAAGATGGGATAGGACCCCGTCATGCCCAAAATATATATACACAAAAGAATATGATCATAAGTAGCACCTCCGGAATAATGAAGTGCTCCTGTGAATCTGCTGATAAGCTCTTACGGATCCGCAACGTCTCCCTGTCTACCTGTGGGCATGAACACAGCGTAAAAAAAAAGGACGTCAGTACGAACATTGTACTGAGTATTTAAGGCATGGATAGTACTGGTATAATAAAGAAACCGTGAAGCATAAGATGAAGATATAACCTGATTAGCCTTTAAAAGTAAACATGTGTTATACATCTCACATAGGCATGGTGTAATCATAAGCAGCTTGCATTAGCGGTGACATGTCTGGCCATCTAGGCACGGTGGAATCGTATCATTATATACTCATCATAAAGCATGCATTAGAATCTAAAGATAATCTATAATCATATCGGGTGACGTAAGGTCGAGAACCCCTGTTTTCATTATGGAGTTGTCACAATCATCATACCTCACCTCGAAGGAACTAACATTATAAGGTGGGTCTAGAAACAATGAATAACATCAAAGGAACGTATAAGATTCATTTGCTTCATAGGAATATCATATCATGAGCTTTGGGATCTTTAGGCTTAGACTCATCATCATTATTATCATATTCATAACGTATCTCTTATCTTTGTCTCCTGAGCAGTTCTTAATAGTCATAGGCTCATAGTTTCCAAAATGTATGAAAGTCATGGAAAAATAGAGTAAGTCATGTCATAGGAATCATGCCTTAGAAAAAGGGGCTAGCCTTACATACCTTTTCATTTAGCTACTTTATCACTTGAACGTTCCCCTTCACTATTCACATTTCTACCTTCAAGAGAGTTCGTATTAATATTAGATAATCGATAACGTAAGCATGCTTGAACTAAAGCTAGAGAAAATTGGGCAGCATCTCCTTTGTTTATACAACTTTCTCCATATCATATAACAACTCCCAAACGTCAATAACAATATTCATAATATCATACTCAACAATCTTCACCAACTATACATTATTCATTTCTCCTACTTCCATTTCAAGGTCATCCGTAACCATGGTCATAATACAACATTACATTCGTCATCCTATAATGTTTCTCCCATGTTCTTAATATCATCTATAACAATATTATACTCATAACATCTCAAGAATTATGATTCATGTCAACTACTATTCAAGAATACCATAATTTCACACTTGAGCTCCATATTCCACTTCCTTCCATAATCTAAGTCTTTCAACCATTCAATATGTTATATCCCGTAATTTCGCATAATTGGAAAGTCTTGGAAATAATTAGAACTTGTATGTTATAAGGCAATATTTTGATTTTTGTTAATATGCCTAGGTTGTTTATGAAAAATGTTGGTGTGGAATATGGAGGATGTCCAAGGGAAAAATTGGGATTTCGGGAATTAGTTTCGGGAATTACAAAACAAGATTTTAACGAATTGGGCCAAGAAAAATTGGAACAAAAAATTGAGGCCCAAGTGTTAGGGGTGGCCGGCCAAAGGCCAAGGCCCAAGCCCCATTTGAGTGGTCATGTGAAATACATGTGACCACTTAATGAATCATGTATATATGCATACTTATCTATAGAACATTCAAGAAAAGGCAAGCAGAACAAAATTGAAGAACACCCAAGGAGGGTTTCGGCCAACTTAGGAAAGAAAGAATTTTTTTTTCCAAGCTTTGATTCTAATCCAAAAATCTTGTTCTTCTCATATTCGTAGTATATTCAAGACGCTCTCCGACGTGATACAATTTATTTGGCGAAAGTATCACGTTTGCGACAAGTCAGATTTTTAAGAATAAGGTATGATTTCTATGTTTTTATGTTATGGAATGGATATATATGTTATAGTGATTAAAGTGGCATGAAGATTATGGAACTTTGTGGTGTTTGTGAGTGGCGTGTGTGTGTGTAGAGGGGGTGTTTGGCCGTGAGCCATGTATTGTGGAAGGCAAGATGAATTTGATTTTTGTTTAGTTGTTAATTGCGTCGTTGTGGCATTTATGGCGTAAATGAATGTTAACGAGTTGAATTGGCATTGGAAAATGGTTGCGGGTTCTTATGGGAATTTATATGATTTTTGTATATTCTTATATAATTGTGAAAGTAAGACTTTAAATGTGGATTATGGTTGTTGTTAATGAATTTGGAATGAAACAATGCGAGTTAGTATGTTCGTCGTAGTTGTTGACGTTTCGGATGGAATATGGAAAGTGACGAATCATTCGAACTTGTGTATATTGCTCGGAATGTTATTGGGATGTGTTTGAATAACCTTGAATGAGTAAATGAATACAATAATGTGGACATTAGTTTGGTATTGTGAAGTTTGAATGAAAGTTGTCGATTTATATAGAAAGGAAGAATATTGACGTTAGAGTGATTTTGTTATGACTTATGATGTCTGTGATATTGTGGGTTGTTGTGTTGATGTATTTGAGCCGAGCTAAGTCTCGGGGTGTTATATATGTAGGGGAAATGCTGCCGAAATTTCGGTAGACAAATATGTGGTGAAGTGAATTCTTAAGCCTTGAAATCCCTAATTGGTAACTTTGACCATTTGCAGATTCTGAGCGAAACGGGACTTAAGTTTTGGGCGAGCGTAAGTCGTATATAAGGTATGTAAGGCTCCCCACTCCTTCTTTTGGCATGTCTTAGTATGCTAGGTTGATATCGGAACCCCGGGAGCAATTATGCTCCTCAAAATCCGAATTAGAGAATGGCTACTATTCATTCAATTCAATTGAAGCTTAAAGATATTATTTAGACTAGAAAGTAACCAAACGTCCGAAACTTATGTAAACGTCGTCGGATCGCTTCGAAACCTTTATGTATGATCCCATAGACCCCAAATGTCCGTAAATCATGTTCGCCACCTCGACTTGACCCGAGGTGGGCCCGCTAACCCGAGATGCCTTGTTTGTTCTATTAGGCTCTCTTTTTGTAAAAGTTTGACAAGGGACCTTTGACTGTGAAATCGTCTATTATAAAATAATGTTTTGATTAAAACAATATGCTAAACTATGTTTTGGGTTATAAATACCATTTCAGGAGCACTTTTGTAAAATGAACTCCGTACTAATTAATTGTTCGACTATTTTTACTAAAGACTTGACTTATGATTTTATCAAGTTTTAAAGAATATTTTGACATACAAATTGCATTGTTTGCTCACGACTCCGCTCGTGCCCTTATTATGATTCGTTCACCGGTTCCCGGGCCGGTTATGATTCATGCGCACTATGATAAATTCGGCCGTATGCTGTGTTACGGTTCCCGAGACCTCGCCATAGGGCCGGGTTCGGTTAGGAGTTATGCTGTGATATGGCTGGTGATATGTATGATGATATGTGTGTTCGGGGATGTACGGGGATTTGAACCTTCTGGTGTTATGCTGTGTGTGGCACCAGCGTCGGAGTGGTGACCACGTTCCTGAGCTTTGCATGATTTCGTTTGCATTATGTATATATGATTTGATACACATTTTGATATACTGTTCGACATTTCTCTCTTTTGTATCCTGTTCGCTTTCAGTTGTGGTCTATATTTCTGTACTCCATGCTTTACATACTCAGTACATCTTTCGTACTGACCCCCTTTATTCAGGGGCTGCGTTTCATGCCCGCAGGTACAGACGCCGGTGATCCACCATTGTAGGTTCCACTTTCTGCTATTTCGGAGTACTTCCTTTTGATCTGGAGTCTACTTCTGGTACATATACCCTTTTGTTATGTATATATTTCTGTATATCTGACTATTTGGGTACGGCGGGGCCCTGTCCCGTCATATGATTCTGTCGGTCTGTTTAGAGGTCTGTGGACATGTCTGTGGGTTAGGGTCTTTCGGTATGGATATGTGTATATGTTGTTTGGGCGATCCCATACGCCGAGGCGGCCGGTCCGCATATGTTTATACGTTGCTTTGTTAGCCCTGTGTGGCCTTTGTTGGTGTTTGCTGTGTACAGGGTTATTCTGGATAGTCCGAAAAACAAAGGAAACCCTGCCGAAATTTTTCTGGAAATTATCTAAATTTGGAATATAGCCTCATCGGCTTCTGCTATATACTTGAATGCATTTGATAGATGGGTTTGGGTGCCCAGATCGGGCACTAGTCACGGCCTACGGGGTTGGGTCGTGACACAATATGCTAGATAACATGTAATGATCATGAAACTAACCTTTGATTGTGTAGGAGAAAGTTTTGGATGAAAATGCTTCACTTGAAGAAAAACCCTAGCTTCAATCCAAAGAGATTTCTTGACTCTAGCAATCCTTAAGAGCTTCCTTGCACTTGATTTCCTTGGATTAATTATATTGCTCGTTGATTTCCCTTGGATTCTTGAAAATAAAATGTGTGGAATGTTCTAGAGCCTTGGAGAGAAGTGTAAAAGTGTGGAAAATGAAAATAATGAAGTGGGAACATTATTTTATACTTGAAAATAACTCAGCCCGTCAGGACTTTTACGGACACTTATACGGTCCGTATAACATTATACGCTCTGTATAAGTGACCGTACTTCACCATAAGAGAAAACAACATTTCTGTTGGGTGTTATACGGACCCTTATACGGACCGTATAAGCGGTCGTATAACCCCACCTTTCTGAAGTTGTTTTCGTCGTTCGTTTGATCTCCAATCCTTATGGAACCTTCGTAAGACTTGTTTAGCACTTCATTAACCATCCAAGGAGCATTATAGCTTTTTATCAAGACATTATTAGATCAACCTTAGCTCGGTACGTTATAAAACTCTTCCGAAACACCACGTATACTTCGCCTTTCTCAACCAACTTTCTTCCCTTGCTTCAAACGTCTTTGGAATCTTAATGAGGACCATTAACTACTGTTTCTTACTTATAGAAGTCTCATATACTTCTTACCCTGCGTTAGTCTAACTATCATACGACGACATGAAAGTTTCTGAGGTGTAACAGGTCATATTTAAAATAGTTAATCGGATTAAGATTAGTCAAGGATGTTTTTGCAATTAGCTAGATAAAAGGTTACAATTGCAACATCATTTAGTTTTTAAAGCCGATTTAGGCCATATTTGTGAAAATGGATTTACTAGTCGTGTTTTAAAGTAATTATGTCCTAATTTGATCATGATGTAATTAATTATGATAATTAGTTATTTTTAGGTATCTGTCTACTTTATGAAAATACCCGTTTTACCCCTTATGTGTATACACACCTAATATATGCTGGTATATACGTATGATAAACAAAAATAGGGGCCATGTCTATTCATTCTTGTATTGGACCAAGTCCAACCCATAATGGACCAACCCGACCCATAAAACGTTTAAAGGGAGGGGGGGGGGGCGGATAATACGTATACCCTCCCCTTAGTTCTCAAACACTCAGACCCTAAGGGTCTCTAAGTAAAAGAGAAAGAGGCGAGGCAGCTAGGGAAAAACCCTAGCACCGCCTCCACCACTGCCCCCTCCCCTTTTCATCATCGAGTCCCATCATAGATAGAGTGTAAAGCATGAGAAAATTAGAGGAGAGGACGAAGCATTAATGGTTTCATCCTTTTCCATACGTTTTCTTCACAAATTTTTCCAAACTCTCCCTTAAGGTACAATCCTTGCATATTATTTTATTTTTCATCGATTTACAATTGTTTGAGATGAGAATGGGCCGTTGATTACCACATGCTCTCGATATGTTCGTTCAAAGTTGAAACAAGTGAAGACTTGTGAAAAATCCATAAGTCCCACATCGACATTATAAGATTTGAGACAAATTTTGGAGTTCTATAAAAACCCTATCCCTCACCATTTGAACAACTTTTACAACCTTAAGAGGCTTGACCTTTGAGTTTTTACTCAAAATTTGGGCTTCATCAGTATTATTTTAGACTTCAACTAAAGGGTTTGAGTCTCTGCAGTTCTAAAACTTTATTTCTTTTCGTGTCTTATATTTTGTGTGGCTGAATGTGGGAATTGGAAGCACAAAAGATCCAAGTTCATTCTTGTACACGGCTACACACACAAAAGGTAAGATTTAATCTTGTTGTCATTCTTTCTGCTTTTTTCTTTTGTTTTAGTTCCAATTAAGAGTAAACCTGATTAGTTTTGGTTATTGTATTGTTATTTCCTTGATTTGTAGTGAATTATTAGTAATGGTCTGTGTATTTTACTAAAATTCCTACTAATGATAGTACTGCTTAGTCATATTCATGTTTAGATCTTTGTCTGTTTGAATGGTGATTAGTCTGATGATATATGATTGGTTTGAATTAGGGTCCTGATAGCACCATATTAATTTATGGTCATTTGTGGTAAATATGCAATCATAATTAATTAAGAACTATTTGATGAGTTAGGCCAGTGAGAATCTTATCTTGTTTTTTTTTTTTGAAGTTTCTCAATGTAAGTAAATTAGTCTTTATCTATTTGTCTTGTTTAAGTATGTTTGATTAGATGGTTTGAATATGATGATGGGAGGTTCAGCCTAGGGTAGTGCGCCTTTGAATTTAAAAATTATAACTTGATGTGGTTATGGGTAATGGAATTGAAGGATGCATCCCGAAAAATGGAGTTACATGGGAGTATGTATAATGTTTGCTGCTTGTTTAGTTCACAACATAAATATCCTTATATGATCACTCAGGTTCTTTAAAACTAGTCTGTTATGATGGCCATGATTAAGGATGAGCTGTATTATGCCATTTGTATGTGATTGGATATGGAGAACCAGCTATAATTGAGTTCTTGAAACTGAAGCAATCTTTGTCCAAACCCTATTCCATGAAGTTTTGGTTACTTGTTTTCTCTGTGTCAAAGCTTGAAGTGGGTGTGCAGTCATCACAGCAAATCTGAGACTTTGAGGTTGTTTGGTTCGGTCTGGCGTCATCTTTACTCTGTATCTTATTTAGGTTGAAGTACGAGGTAAACGGGTCTAGTATCATTACATCCCTAGCCTTACTTTGGCTAGTTAGGGTCTGTCTAGTATGCATATGAGACCTTAGGTTGATTGTCCTTCTTGCTTTTTCATATCTCAAAATGCTTTACTTTGAAATGATTATGGATAGAATGCATAAGACATGATGCTATGAGTTAGCATTTTCTGTGGTCTACTTCCTTCCCTTATTTGATTCTTGACTTGAAATTAGAGTGACCTATCATTTACATGCACACTTGAGTTGATCCTTGTCCAGTTGACTAAATGATTAATGCAAGCATTGTG
Source organism: Lycium barbarum (assembly GCF_019175385.1). Taxonomy (NCBI): domain Eukaryota; kingdom Viridiplantae; phylum Streptophyta; class Magnoliopsida; order Solanales; family Solanaceae; genus Lycium; species Lycium barbarum. The sequence goes on along the minus strand of NC_083342.1, from coordinate 44,549,206 downwards.
TGACTGATGGAGTGTTGATTTATTTCATATGTTCCATGAGTAGGACTATCTGGAATCTAAGTAAACTCTGTGGGATGCCAAACATGAATCATCAGCTAATTATTTGCCTTCTTAATATGTTAACACTTATCTGTGGGATTGAATGACTTCGATAATCTTTGATCATGCTTGTAACTTGACCATAAGATCTTAAAGGTTTAAATAGGCCTTAATGAGTTAATTATGGTAGACTTGTGATAGTGGTAAGCTACTCTAAACCATCCCAAGGTTCTTAGTGGTTGTCACTGAGTATGGGGATGAGGTCAGAAGAGGGAAGGGTCTTGGGAGAGTAAAAGGTGAGTCTGGGCATGAACTGGAGGTAATGACCAGTGGAACCCAGGATCCCTTTTTACTGAAAGAGGATTTAGGAAAGGAAATGGGGAGGTGATGACCCCACCCCGTTCTGCTTCCCTTTTAGGACCCTGAGGCTTCTTCCTTTTCTTTTGGACCTTCTTCTCATGGTTCTAGGACACACAAGGACCTCAAATGGATTAGGAAAGCTTAGCTATATCTGGGAAAAGGGTACACCCAGAGCTAAATAATGTGCTGCTAGTACTTCAAAGCTTAAGTCATGTGTTTAACTATGTCTTCTAAAGGGATCTAATCTGAGGTGATTGGTTGTCTGTGCTGTTGTTGTTTGAGTTAGGTGTGTGATAAGTAAGTAGGATTAGGGAGTGTACTAGTGATGATCCTAATCAATATCATTGAGGGACTGAGTAATAACCTTAATGTTTGTCACCTGCTTTTACTTATGAGCATGTGCATCCTGTTCTCTTCAACTTGTGCATCTGCACCTTGCATCTTAGAACTTGCTTTCTTGTGACACTGATTGAGTCTTTGATTTTGAGAACCTAACTATGCAATAAAATTTTTCTTAAAAAATTTGCTTAGATTAAATATTTGAGGAACCATTACTAGGAATTAAGATTGATTCAAAATTGTTTGACTGATTGCTTACATGATATGCTTCTGTAATCCATTTTCTTGAAAGTCTTGAGTGTACATATATGTATGGATTGGAATAGGTTCTAGTTAGTAGATATGATATACTGGGATTTGCAAAAAGAATGTGAACTAAGCCAATAAGTCTGAATGTATGCCTTAAATTATAAAAGTCTTCCAAGGCTTTTCTCTGAAATGAATCAGTGTAGTGCTCAAAGTGGAAACCTACCTACAGTGTCCCTTCTTCAATTGTTTTGTACTTCTGATTTGAATTCTAATGACTTGCTTATATGGTTAGTACACTACTTGACTGTTTGGCTTCCTACATCTCTGAGAATATTCTCCCTATGTGTTGAATTACCATTGCTTGCTAATCTAGTTATTTGCATCTCTGGGGCTGGGTTGAATAAGAGCTTATGACAGGGCATGACCCGTAGGTAGTGTAGACCTATTTGTGGTGATTCTATGACATTAAAAGGACCTGAGTAACCTGCTAACGGTAAGCTGACCCATGCTATGACTCTGAATAGCTTAATGATACCTTGAGGAGTTTGAGCAGTGGTTATGACCATAGCTTAAATGATTATGTCTGTTTATATGTACTTGTAATTGAAACTTTTTGGATTGAATTCTTGGTTGTGAATGGTTTGAGAAACAAGTTTCCACATAATCACAAGGGACTGAAAGTGAGCTAAGGCCACATAACCCAAGATGAGTTTTTTTTAAGGGTGCCCTGGAGAAAGGATAAAGGGAAAACTAAGCCTAGCTTGGTTTATAACACCTTTCCTTCATATAAAGTGCATCATGGCACTTCTATGGCCTGTGGGGTTGAATGCTCATTATAAAGGACCTTGGGATCACATAGATTCTATTCCTAGACCAAAAGAGACCCCAGGATAGAGTTAAGTATACATTTAGGAATGATTTATGATCTGATTAAATAAAGAGTTCAAGACTGCATATGTGTTTAAGTTAGGCACAAAAGGAAGGGCTTAACAGAAGTTTGAAAATGGGATGTTAATTTGTCTTGTCCATGTCCTGTTGGCTTGGCCAAACTGCACTACTATCTCCATATAGTACCATGTCTTGTGCATGATAACCCAGACTGTTACATCTCACATTTTCAGAGCATGAGAATTCCATGTACTTCACCGTATTAATGGAGTATTGGAGACGTCCCATGATGTTTTGGAAGGTACAAGCCATGGGAAGTTTGTAACAATGAATTAAAAGATGAATTACGATCTCGTAAGTCGTAATCGGGAAGGAAAACCTTGAAACCAAAGGACATGACCATTATCAAGTATGAATAATGATAAATATCATGTATGGAAAGTTTCCGAAGATTCCGGGACCAAGCAAATCGAAGAAAATAAGTTCGTCGAAAATTTGAAAAAAAGTTGGCAAAATTTTGGACAAAATTTTGGGTCAACTTTGGAGGGGTATATCTCCAAGTATATTTGGAGTGTTAAGGTGTTTCAAAAGCCTAAAATGAATTTCGTCGAGTCTAGTTTCCAACTCAACAAACCTCTCATCAAAACAACACCGGAGTAAGGAGGTATGGCCATTTTAAGATAATCCCTCAAACTGCCAAATGGCTTCCGCCGGTCCAACTTGGGAAAGTCGGTTCCACCGACTTTCAAAGGGTATAAAAACCCCCCATCAACCCCCTGTTTTCATCATTTTACATTCTCATGAGTCCTAGCAACCTCCTAACATATCCCCCAAACATTTATAGCCCATTAAATCAAGGATTTAACAAGATTACACCAAACTAGTCTATGAAAAGTGATTGTTCTAGCTTCTACCTAATGTTGTGGTAAGTTTGGTCTTGAAGAAAGTTGGTATGGCTAAAGTTCTTCAAGTATAAGGTATGACCTTCATCCTATCTCTTATGTTGAGTTGGTTTGAAGGTTTAGCTAGTCTTAAAAGTGAAAATAGTTATGGAGGAAAGGTCATAAAGTGTTGTGTTGTTCTTGTTGTTGTGTTTATGGAATTTTTTGAGCATGTTGTGGCCATGTGGTTTGGCTGATTTACATGTATATGTATGGTATCTAAGGAAGTGTATATTGTTGTTGTATGTTGAAAAACATTGCATGGGATGTTTTATGGAATATTTTGGTATTGATGATGATGTGGTTGATATTAGTATTGCTATTGTTGTTGTTTTGTTGGTATTGTGATTTAGGGCTAGGGATATAAACAGGGGAGATGCTGCCCTAATTTTGGCAGATTTTAAAAGGAATTAATTTGAGTGCTTAAGACAAGCATATGACGATAAGCCTAACGATAATATGAATTCTCTTGAATGTAGATTTACGAGCTTGGGAGGATAAGCGTTAAATAGTTAAAGTTAAGGCGACCGAAAAGGTATGTTAAGGCTAAACCCTTTCTTTCTAAAGGCATGATTCCTTTCTTATGAACCTATACATGTTTTCCATCATGTCCTTGTTCCCAAAAGCTAGAGATTCATAATTCTTAGAGTTCTTATGATGCTAAAGATAAGTATGTTTTATGATGGTAATGTTGATGATGATGATCCTATTTCTAGAAATTCCAAAGTTTATGGTTTTAATGCTATCATGAGATTGTTGAGTATATTTCATGATTTCCTTGATTTTACTCATTGTTGTTGATCTTACCTCATGGTAATTGTTCCTTTGGGGTGAGGTATAGCGATGGTGATTATTCCATAATATAAATCAGAGGTTACCGACCTTACATCACTCCGATAGTCGTAGCTTTTATTTGGGCTCTCATGCATGCTACTTATATATATATATATATATATATATATATATATATATATATATATATATATATATATGGGGAAAGGTGAGGCATTATATACGAATAACCACCTAATCAGTTGGTATATTATGATATCATCCCGGACGCGGGATATATGGATAAAAGGATCGGGCCATTCATTCCGCGGAAATATATATATTTATATATAATGATGATATGATATATGGATCGGGCTGCACGTTCCGCAACACTATTATTTATATATATATAAGGACTGTTTTTTTCTTTTTAAAGAAAGCTAAGTATGCGTGGTATCCGCCTTATGAGGCAATCAGATGTACAGGTTACCTTTATCTATTGTTATGTTCTATATTTCTTATTATGTTGTTATTCATGCCTTACATATTCAGTACATTGTTCGTACTGACGTCCTTTCTTGTGGACGCTGTGTTCATGCCCGCAGGTAGACAGGTATACGGATTTGACCCGTAGGTGATTTATCGGCGGATTCTCAGGAGCACTCCACTTATTTCGGAGCTGCAGTCTATTGGTATTGGTCCTTATGGTCACTTGTATTCTATGTAGAGGCTCGTTGACATGTGTGTATAGTTAGACATTTCATAACCCTACCGGTTCATATCATTGTATAATATTTTAGTAGCCTTGTCGGTTGGTGATGATGGACATAAGTGTTGAAGATTATATAGAGATGTGCCATTATATTGTGATATATGTCCTTACAGATCATGATATCTAGGAGCTATCTTTATGGTCCACCCAGAAATGTTTATGAGATGTGTGTTTAGAGGTGCTCTGTGTGTTAGCTCCGGGTGCCCGTCATGACCCTCTAGTTCGGTCGTGACAAAAGTGGTATCAGAACAGTTCGTCCTAGGGTGTGTCTACGAGCCGTGTCCAGTAGAGTCTTGTTTATGGGTGTAAAGCGCGCCACACTTATAAACAAGAGGCTATAGGGCATTTAGGAATGATTGACCTTTCTTTCTCATCTTAGATCGTGCCGTAGAACTAAATTATTGGATGTGATGTCTCTAATTCTAACCCTAAATGTTTTGATTATGGATAAGCAGTTGATTATGCCGCTATGAGGTAATTGATGAGAATTGAAGTTGTTACTCCGGAAGGTATGTTTCCTGTCTTATTGATATTAATAGACTTTGATATGAGAACCTGAGGTAAATGTTACGGGTATTGTGATCGTCCTATGAGGCATTGGATGTGTTTTCTGGGCTGTGTGCAGGAATAAGGCAGTAAGAAGTATAGAGGAAAATCTGCTGAGAAGTTTTTACAAATTGAATTATTTGAATGTCTAGGCTATAGAGAAAGGATGAAGGGATGTTCAGTAAGTCATGATTGAATAAACCACTACGAGACGTTTTCAAAGAGAAGTTTTAGAATGATTTTAATTTAAGGGAAGAACCCTGGAGGGAAAAATGATTAGTAATTAAAGGAGTTGGAATGAGTGCATTTGAGATTTCGGAGAATTGAGATTTATTGAAGATATAGGGAAGTTGACATTAAGAATTCAAATGCAGTATTATGATTTATAGATTGGTGAGTAAAAGATAACGAAAATATAATGATATGGGTAAGGAAGTTATCGAGTAGGGGAAAGTTTTACCCTAGAAGTTTATACATACAAAAGACCAGGACGGGTTGATGACAGGCACACAGACTCGTTTTATCGGACATTCCCATATGATGTGAGTTTACATTGGGATTTAGAAGTCACCAGTCATTCGACTTCAAGGGGGTTTCTGAGTATTTGATAGTTGGTACTATTTTGAGAATCATTATGTCTAAGTTACTCCGGGTATTAATGATGACCTTGAACTCAAGAATGGGAAATGGTTAGGTAAGTTGGATTGCAATTATGATTGTCTTCTAGATTGCTTATACAACTTCTAAATGTGATGTTGCCTTGCCGACGAAAGAAGTAGAGACTGTATCAACCTTAGGAATATGTGGTGTATTTCTAGCTAATCCTTATAAGAAGGCTTTACTTCATATTTTTTTTAGACGGGTGTTGTGAAGGTTATTTGATGATAGAGAAATTAGGTGTGATGTCGGCTTATGTGTAAGGAGAGAAGAGAGTAGGTGTACAAGTGAAGATAAAATATCGCAAGGATCGATTAGATTGCTACAGGAAAGTAAAGGATGTGAGGTTTATTTTTTTAGACAAAGAGATAGGGTACATATATAATGATGATATGATATATCAATCGAGTTGCACGTTCCGCATCAATATAAAATATTTATGGATCGGGCGGCACGTTCCGCAACACTATTATTTATATATATATATATATATATATATATATATATATATATATATATATATATATATATATATATATATATATGAGGAATGTTTTTTTTAAAAGAAGGCTAAGCATGCATGGTATCCGCCTTATGAGGTAATCAGATGTACAGGTTATCTTTATCTCATGTTATGTTCTATATTTATTATTATGTTGTTATTCATGCCTTACATACTTATTACATTGTTCGTATTGACGTCCTTTCTTGTGGACGCTGCGTTCATGCCCGTAGGTAGATAGGTACACGGATTTGACCCGTAGGTGATTTATCAACGGATTCTCCGGAGCACTCCACTTACTTCGGAGCTGCAGTCTATTGGTATTGGTCCTTATGGCCACTTGTATTCTATGTAGAGGCTCGTAGACATGTGTATATGGTTAGCCATTTCATAACCCTACCGGTCCATATCATTGTATAACATTTTAGTAGCCTTATCGGCTAGTGATGATGGACATAACTGTTAAAGATCATATAGGGATGTGCCGTTATATTGTGATATATGTCCTTACAGATCATGATATCCAGGAGATATCTTTATGGTCCACCCAGAAATTTTTATGAGATGTATGTTTAGAGGTGCTCGGTATGTTAGCTCCGTGTGCCGGTCATGGCCCTCTGGTTGGGTCGTGACACAGACACAGAACAGCTCTAGTTCTGCCTCTATCCCTGCCAAGTCCACATACCTCAAGTTGCTTCTGTTTGCCTCTTACCTGCAAGATGCAACCTGTTCTAGTCCATCTCATGATTATATGCTTTAGTACTTGCTTGTATTTACCTCCCTTGCATGTTATAGTTTGTGTGTGTTCTTCCATGATTATGTGCTTAGGTTTCTTGTTCTTGTTCACCTCATATCTGTATACTACAGCTCATGATTATTTCATCCATGATCATGTACCTCGTTCCTTGTTTTGTTTACCTTACATGTGTATGCTGCAGCTTGCTTTGTTCCCCTATGACTGCATATTTTGGTCCTTGTTTCTTGTTAGTTCAGCCTGCTTTTGGTTCATTCCATGAGTGTATGTTTGGTTCTGCTCCTGCTTACTTCATGTCCATGTCCTGAAGTTTTGCTTTGATTAACCTTTGGTCATATGTCCTTGATTTGCTTCTGTTTACATTATACTCATTAGGGCCAGTCTACTTCTGGTCACATTATATCTATATATGGCCATCTATGTTATGTTGTGATCGTGGGATGCTGCTTATTATCTTATGGTTACATTTTTGGGGGAATGAGGTAATTTTTGAGGGGGGCCTAGTCTTTGCCTTCTCCCGGTGTCCAGCCATGCTTGGGGTTCACGAAACCCCTTGAAACTTGTGTAGTATCGAGAATACGGGGGGCGACGACTCTTCCCTCCCTTGTAATCCAAATCCCTGCCAATGGGGCCTCGTAGTATATATACATAGATACCTTACTCCATGACTTGTGAATGTATTTGATACATGTAATTATATTTGATATATGCATTTGTACAGTTATTAGTGTGATAAGCTCAGTATCCCTAAACTAACCTAGTTCTTTTTTTCTTTTCTCCCTCCTCACTACATGATCATTCGGGTCAAGATACAGCTTATATCTTGGGCCATTGGCCCAATAGGAAAATTCCCTTTTTTTTAAGACATTGATTCTGCGTAGATAGGATGCAATACGCGTATGCATGGAAGGCCCAACAATGGGTGAAAATGGCTAACTAGGGGCTTGGTATGCCTATAGCCTTCCCTTCTTATTTTATTTCTTGTCATCTTCTTTTATGTGTATAATTCATTGTGTTTGCATTTGAAAAACTTGTAAAAACTCACATCATATAGTAGAATCCTTATTGTATGAACTAGTCGTCTTAGGATAATGGTACCTGTCACGACCCAACCCAACATGACTGGCACCCATCTAAATCCTAATGGGCGAACCAACATACATACCACCTAATCCATTCAATACGGTTTTTATATAAATCAGGCTAAACAATTATTATTGGTTTTACAACAAAAGAACAAGTAAATCATGCCATAAATACTGTAGTAAATGCGGAAGTTCTAACTATTTCAATCCCTAAAATCCAAAAGTCACCGTACAGGACTCTAATCCAAAACATGTCTAAGAACTGAAATCTGCCTAATAATTATCCATAATGTCCAGAATAAGAAAGGACATCATAAGTAGAAGATCTTCGGGCGGCCTGGCATGAGAAGAAGCTCACCCCAAAATCTGTCAGCAATTATCCTCCACGCTAGATGTGAGGACGAGTAGCGGTCTCTATATCAAAATCTGCACTCAAAGAATGCAACAAGGTAGTATCAGTACAAACACTATGTACCGGTAAGCATCATTGGCCGACTAAGATTAGTATCATGCATATCTTATGAAATTAATAAAATAAACAATCCATTCAATCATACACGAATATCAATACATCACAATAAGTCAACCACGGACAATCACAACAAATCACCAAATTGCCAAGAATCACAACACGTCAACCAAAACGAAAATGAATTTACCACTATAACCCCACTCGCTGTACACACATGCTATCTGATGTCATAGCTCAGTAGTCATGACCTGCAGGGGACCCATGGTGTCCGTGAACCACTCGTTCGGGAACAATCCTCGAACCCGAGCACAACCTTCACTCCGGAACGAACCTTGGATAGGGGATATAATAATATACCTCTCGTTTCCGGAACTATCCTCGGACCACGAGCCGATAATCTAGGCCATATGTGTGTCTTGTCATACCTTTTACAAAACAATGTTTCTTACCTTCTCAATATCCATATTCAGCTCGTCATTTCATGCCATAATACCCTTGAGAAGACTATATTAACTTCTCATCACAATACACCCACTGCAGATTAAATCACATAGGAATAATGGCATGAAGCCTACACAACACTCAATCACAAGCACATAGGAGCTTAACCACACAATATCATGTAATGAATACTAGACATGCTTTCTCCTAATTAAATTCACAAACATACATTCAACTAACCAAAGTCTAACACAAGTAAACTGTAACCTACCTCAGAGTAGAGCTGGAACAATACCTGTCACTCTGCCACAGCCTTTCCTTTCCTCAAAGCCTCAATACGTTCACGGTCTAAAAATAGAAGACTCAATGAGTCACATTGCTCAATTTACAAATACCAAGGCAAAAATACCCTTCCCTCTCCCTATTCTAAGGGTGGATGATTTTCTAGGTGATAGACAAGCTATAAAAAGCCTCTAATATTCATAAACCATTAATTTCTACCACATTCTATCAAACATTCCCATTACAACAGGTTTCTATGGCAAAGACACCATTTTTATAGAACCCTAGGTCTCCAATCACTTAGTTTATGTCTCTAACTGTTCAATTTATGATCAAGAGCAACTAACAAATGCATTTACATGATAACTAAGAGATAATAACCATAACCCATAAAGTTTAGAAGATTTATTAACATTCTAGGGTTTCTATTTCAATTTCGCCATTAAAGACCCATGAAGAGGATTAAAATCATGAAGGAGAATGGAATGATAGAATGGAAATCAAAGGAACTTACCTCTCAAAGTATCTTGCCCTAGCTTGGGAATCCTCTCTAGGTGCTTGTTGGGAAGTGTGTTGGTGTGTTATGAATGAAAAAAATAAAACTAAGGCAATAAAAACCCAGCTACTGCTTCCCCTCGACCGCTGCGGTGGTCGCTCCGCCGCTGTAGCGGTCCCGCTATAGCGGTCCCCAACTATCCCTCCTGACCGCTATGGTGGTCGGTTCACCGCTATAGCGGTACCGCCATAGCGGTCCACCGTCCGCTAGAGCGGCCACCAAAGAAATGGATAGCCGCTTGCAGCAGTCGAGGCACCGCTATAGCGGTACTGCCGCAGCGGTAGTCCCACCGCTGTAGCGGTCCATTTTGGGCAGTGAGGTCGGCTTTTTGTTTAGTTTTCGCCCTATAACCCCACATTTCATCCAAAGCCTCAAAACACAACACAAAACATGCATACATACAAAAAGACGCCCTACGAATCCACCCGCGGCCTCAGAATTCCCAATGGAGTCCTAAATTCCCATAACGATCTGAAGGGTCTTTACACCAGACACCAATTACGACACCGTTCGTCCCTAAAACCTACAAGGATGAGAATCTAGGGAGGAGTTACCTGACTTGACGAAAAGCTGAGGGTATTTGCTACGCATATCTGACTCTGTCTCCCAAGTAGCTTCTTCCACTGGTCGATTCTTCCACTGAACTTTCACAGAATCTATTTCCTTGGACCTCAACTTGTCAACATCACTGTCTAAGATAGAAATAGGCTTTTCCTCGTACGACAAATTTTCATCCAACAAAACCGAATCCCAACGGATGATATAGGGGTACCTCTTCAACATCGACACATGGAACACCGGATGAACGCCTGATAAACTCGGAGGTAAAGCCAACTTGTAAGCCACCTCCCCTACATATTTGAGAATCTCAAACGGACAAATGAACCTAGGGCTAAGCTTGCCCTTTTTCCCAAACCTCATTACCCCCTTCATGGGTGAGACCTTCAATAGTACTTGCTCTCCTTCCTCAAACTCGAGATCTCGGACCTTGCGGTCCGTATACTTTTTCTGTCTATTCTACGCTGCCAAAAGCTTGGCTTGAATCACCGTCACCTTCTCTAGGGACTCTCTCAGAATATCAGTACCCCACGGCCTCACCTCGAATGCATCAAACCATCCAATAGGAGACCTAAACCTCCTTCCATACAATGCTTTAAATGGGGACATATCAATACTCGAGTGATAGCTATTATTGTAAGAAATTTTGGCTAAGGGAAAGAATTGATCCCAATGCCCACCGAAATCTATCACGCACGTACGAAGCATATCCTCCAGAACCTGAATAGTCTGCTCGGACTGCCCGTCAGTGTCACGACCCGTCTAGGGGCCGTGACGAGTACCCGATACTTGTACCGAGCACCCCTTGTCTATCGTTTTACCTTTACCTCTTAGCAAGCCATGTAAACAGAGCCATTTTTTTTAACATTAACATTAGCGGCGTCATTCTGAATATAGACTAATAAACTTTGTTATCACTTATACATCAACATTAGCATGCCAAAACACCATATACCTAACTGTACTTAACTGACTGTACATATCTGTCTACGAGCCTCTAGACATAGTACACTTATACATAGAAAGGGCCGAGTACTGTCGTGCCCGAAAATACATACACAAAATAGCACCACGAAAGTGGGACTCCGGAACAACTGGAGGGCTGTCAACACTGCTGGTAAGGCTTCTAAGGATCAAGTCCACCTGTCTACTGACCTGCGCGGCATGAAACGCAGCGTCCACAAGAAGGGACGTCAGTACGAATAGTGTACCGAGTATGTAAGGCATGAATAGTAGCATACGGGAAGTATAAAACGGAAATAACGACATAAGAGAATAATAGCACATGTCCTGAGGTAGAAACATAACCTGTATATATATATACCCTTGGCAGGTGCTATGCGTACTTAGCTTTCCTTTAAGAATCTTTCCTTGTTCATATACATATACATATAAAATAGGACATCTCATATTGCCGAGGCGTCGGCAGCCGATCCATTTAACCATAAATATACACATCCCGCGTCCGGGCATCCCGCGTCCGGGACGATATCATATCATGTAATGCCAACTAATCAGGTGGATATGCGTTCATAACGCTCTGCCCTTACCTCCATTTTCCCCGTATACACATGCATATATCATGTACATATATCAGCTTCAATAGCGCTCTAACTCTTTTATTATATACATATACGTGTGTCGTGTAGGTACATCAGCGTCTATAGCGCTTTGGTGCTTTTATCATATACATATACGTGTATCATGTGCATGTATCAGCGTCTATAGCGCTCTAGCTCTTTCGTCATGTGCATGTTTTAAAAATATATACACATATCTTACATACATTTACATGTCTTATATGCATTTACGTATCCTATATACATATGTCTCATAGGCACGCAGGAAAGCCCAAAGAAGAATCATGTAGTCATTGGAGTGACGTAAGGTCGGTGACCTCCAATTATATTATAGAACACTCGTGATCGCTTTGTCTCACCTTGAAGGAACGAGTATTTTAAGGTGAGACTACCAACGGGGAATAATATTAAAGTAAACGTAGAATGAAATCGGGGCATCATAGATGACAGTTCATAGACTTTGAAATCTTTTAGAAAATAAAGTCATAGCTAGGAAATATAAATAAGATTCAAAAATTAGTTTATCATTTTCATGTTTACATAAGATACTTAGCTTAGTCATCTTAGTCATAGAGTCGTTCCGGTAATACGTATCATAGGCATATTCTCTTATCTAACATCATTGTTATCGTTATCGTCATGGAAGTGCCCTCGTTAGAGGAGTCATAGTATTTATCATTTGGTAACGAAATCGGGATCAAAGGTTCCCTTTGGATTCACTTCAAGTAAGTCAAGCAAGACTGTAAGGAAATATCCGAGAGTAGCGGGCCCACCTCGGGCCGGATGGCGTGACGTATATGATTTACATATATTACGTGTCATTACTTGTGAGGGTCCTAGGGTAATCGGGTCCCACTTATGCAAGTTCTAGGGGTTTAAGAGGTCTTTCCATCATTTGCACACTTTCTAGTTCAATTCTATTGAACAAAAAATGGAAATCTTTGGATGCGGATTCCGGGGAAGAGAGTTGTCCCCGTGGCGCGTACCCAACTTATTACGTCTAAGACATGCCATAGAAAGAAGGGTGAAACCTTACATACCTCTTTCCGCTTCTTTTGCTATTCCGAATTCACGTTGCAATCTCGTCAAAATCTGCAAATTGGTCATGTTTACCAAAACTCTTATTAGGATACTTAGAGTTGAATTCTTAAGGAAACATTTGGCTACCGAAATTTCGGCAGCACTTCCCCTATAAATACTCCATCCCACCAAGTTCAACTTGGCTAATTTCAATCAACAACAATCCCGGGAATTCAAACCCGGCCAAAATATCAACCACAATTCCAACAACAACAATACCAACAACTTCCATATTCAATCAACTTACTACTTCTTCCAAAAACTTTCTAACTTTAATGAAAACAATCACAACCTCATGATCTATATTCCAACAACATCATACTAACCACATTACCTTCCATGCATGCAAGAACATTACATTCAATTCACATAACTTCTAAAACAAACCTCCACCTACTTCAACTTCACAAGATTATTATGCATTCATTAGCAATCTAGCATCCACAATTCAACTACAACCAAAACATTAAATAGAATTGACTCCTTTTCTTCCATATTACTCTACAACTACACGGCCAACATCAAGCATACACACTACAACCTCTCCAAATTTATTCAACTTCCATTTTCCACATATCATTCACAACAATAACAACCAAACACTAATTAAAATAATTGAAGCATGACTCCTACATATATATATATATATATATACGGCCATATACTATATTTCTCTCCTTCATGAATTTCATCCATTTTAGCATACTACAACACATATAAACCATATATAACACATAAAGAAAGATCAAAACTCACCTTTCTTCTTCAACTTCTCACTTGACTACAACTTGACAACTTGTATGATTTTGAATCTTTCTTGCTCCAACAACAACTCCACCTTGTTAAGCACCATTTACTTGGTAGAAAATGATTTTTGAAGAATTTTTGTCATTTTTTCCTTGGAAATTTACCCTTGGCCGAAATGGCCTTCAACTTTTCTCCTTCTCTTTCTTGTTCTTCAACTTCTTGAATATTCTAGAGGTTGTGTGATAAAGATGACTTAGTCATCTTATTTATTGACCAAGTTTTATTTAATATGGGCTTGGGCCATAACCATGGCCGGTTGGGCCTCACAAATATGGGCCTTATTATATTTTTTTGATTTTTTTGGGCCAACTCGGTTTGGTTCCGAGTTGGGCCTAGCCCACTGACCTTTCGACCTTAAAACGTTCATATCTCCTTGTACCGTCGTCACCTGGGCTCCCACGACCTATGGTTGGAAAGCTAATTCAATTACCTACAACTTCTATTTCTTGGTATTTTTCCAAATTCCAAACTTATAATACTGTTGTTTCCCCTTGAAGTCAGATCACCCGAAAACGTTTTCTTAAAAATATTCGTTTGGAGGACTTCCACTTTGATTTGGCCCAAGGGTCCTTCTTGAGTCGTGTTTAACTTCTCATATGTGATTCATATGAATTTTCAGATGTCCCAAAAAAATATCGATATGTAGGTCCCACCTCAGCAAATAATCTGACGTTCAAAAATACGGGAACAGAAGTGGTATCAGAGCAGTTCGATCCTAGGAGTTTGTCTACGAGTCGTGTCCAGTAGAGTCTTGTTTATGGGTGTGTAGCGCGCCACACTTATAAACAGGAGGCTACAGGGCATTTAGGAAATATGACCTTCTTTGTACTCAAGATCGAGCGATAGAGCTATGCTATCAGGTTCCTATATTCCCTTCCTAATCCTATGCTATGGTTTCAGTACTGTCGATGAAGAGATCAGCTTCAGATGATGGGGGCACCAGTAAGGCCCCTAGAGTATCTCCAGAGCCGAGTAGGGGGAGCCTCGGTTATTCGATTGAGTCAGACCCGTCAGAGGACCCAGCCACAACTCCTCTAGAGATTCTGACCCCTAGAGCAGGGGACTCCACAGACAGTGGCTATGATACAGATCCCTCAGAGGATTCGACGATGACTCCCCCAGAGCTTCTTACCTCCAGGGAGGAGGATAGTCATGGCACAGATCCGTCAGAGCACTCTTCTGGGACGACGGACGACGAGGCTTCCGGGGGTACGCCAGTTACCCCCGTGATGGAGGACCGTGTCAGTCCGGCCACCTCGGAGAGTGCTACGGATTTCTCCTGTCCCTTGTTCCGGCCATCAGAGAACCAGGAATCACCGCTATTCTCTTCGGACTCGGACGCGAGAAATGACGAGGGTCGGGCGAGCGATGAGCAGACAGACGAGAATGAAGAATATACTTCGCATGGTAGCTCCCCGGGCCAGGCTCGAGATTGATCGGCTACATGTATATGAGATTTTCTTTAAAACTTTCTATGTATACGTAATCTCTGCAGGAATACTGATTAATAACGGCAGGTAGAAATTCAAAAAGGGGTCAAAGGTTTAGCGGCTATAAGTAATGGCGACTGAGATGTCCCCGTCACCAGTGTGAGTTTAGAAACCCCGGTAAAAGATAGTTATATGTATGGATAGGAGTAAATAGCGAAGATTTAAGCAGAGGCAATATGGAAGTTGTATGGTTAGGAAAGTGAAGATAGGAGCGGGACTCGCCGTGAGGACGTTTTGGGAGTTGTTAGAACCCCGACTTACTTTAAATATTGTGACAAAGGCCGTACGTGGCAGTCGGAAAAATTACACCAGCGTTAGCGTATTAAAATGCACCAGAGTTTCAAGGTTAAGCGTGCTCAGGTGGGAGCAATTTCATGATGGGTGACCCCCCTGGGAAATATGCCAAATTTTTATAAAGTGTGGGAACAAGAGACGAGCATGAATTTAGGCGGTCTGAAGTAAATCGAAGTGTGTAAAAGTGGTTAGAAACCTATCGTATAGTGAACAGCATAATAACTAGGATCTACCTGTGAGCTCCGGACAAAAGTGAGCTAGCTAAAGCCATTCCGAAGATATCAAGGTTTCTGTCTCCACAATCGTTTCAATAAACATTAAATCAAACTCAGAATAGTTAAAATAACTCTCGTTTAGTAGTCGGAACAATAACCATAAGTTCCCTTGACTTATCGTACAAGAATGAAACAAACAGGACCATAGAAGAGAAGTCGGGGATAGCGGGCCCACCTCGGGTCAAGTCGAGGTGGCAGACATGAATCACGCACATTATACTCTACGGAGTCACCCAGGAAAGTTTCAGAGCGATCGGATTACATTTGTGAAAGTTACGGATGCTTAACCATTTTTTTCTAACAAAATGCACCTTTTGTAGTTCAATTGCATTGAATGAATAGTACCAAAAATCAATCTCGGATTTCTATGAGCAGAATTGCCCCCGAGGCTCAAATCTCAGCCTAGTATGTCTAGGACATGCCAAAGAATGAAGGGGAGGGCTTTACATACCTTAGTTGCGCTCTACGCTCGTCCAGACTCGATTCCCGTTCCGTCCAAAATCTGCAAATGGTCACTTTTACCAATTGTCAAATTCAAGCCTTAAGGGCCCAACTTAAGCACATACTTGCCTACCGAAATTTCGGCAGCATTTCCTTTATATACATAGCATCCCCGAGACTTAGCTCGGCTCCATATGTCAACAACCAAACCAACAACAACACTAACAACAACAACAATCACCAATATAACACATCATAATACAACTAGCTTCCTTTTAGATACAACGCAAAAACTTTCATTCCGACTTCACACTTCCAAACTAATCTCAACGTTTCCATAGCCATCATTAATCAAGATCATTACAATGCCATTTGGAAGCATTTCATATCATTTCTACGAAATATTCACACGATATACCAAATATACCAACTTTCCATCCAAGTCATAAAATCATACAAAACTTCTAATCTTTAACATACATATTCATAACATGTTTCCATCTTCCACTTCATCAACAATCACCATAATTCACACCTCAAAACTTCCATTTCTATATTTACATAAACTACAATAAGGTTACATATTTCCTACAACAACTCAACAACAAGCTTTCCATTACAACAAAAACCATTATTCTTCCATTCACTTCACAACGACACAATTAACATACTAAACAACATTAATTCATTTCCATTTCAATTTTCAAACATCACACGGCCAATCATATAAATTTCCAACTTCAACCAAATTCATTCCACTTTCATTCTCAATATGAATTCCATCATAACCACAACTAGATTACAACATAAAATTCAATTCATATTATCTATACATCAAGGCACACACACAGGACCACACATGTATATATATAAATGCCATGTAAACTTCCATATTTTCATAATTGCCACTCATTTCCATGCACTACAACATAAACCAAGCTTTCATAACATCACAAGAACATGAAATCCTTACCTCTTCTTCAATTCTCCACTTGCCAACACAAACACCTTCTTGCCTTGAAAATTATACCATGTTGGAGAGCATACTTGAGTGAGTAATATTACTAGAAAATCATGATTTTTGGACCATGATTCAAGGAGCTAAGATTTTTCCTTTTCTTTTTGAAGGGGCCGAAACCCCTCCTCTTGTTCTTGCTCTCTTGCTTTATTTTTTTTTCTTTCTCTCAATTATTCATGAAACTTCTAAAGGATAAAGACCCCCTTAATCTAATATTTAACACATGGAAATTGTGAGGTGTGCGCTTGGGCCATAGTGGCCGGCCACCCCCCTCTTTTGGGCCTAATTTTTTCATATTTGTTTTTGAGCCCAAAGACTTATAACTCTAGTTTTGTAATTCCCGAAACTAATTTCCAAAATTCCAAATTTGGCCCTTGGCCTACCTCCGTATTTCCACACCAATATTTCTCATGAACAACACACACATGTGTGAATTCAAATCAACACATGACTTCATTCCTTACAAATCAAAATTATCTCAAATTTTCCCGAACACTCGAAAGTACGGGATATAACATCCTCCCCCCCTTTAGAACATTCGTCCTCGAATGTTAAACTGACCTTATGGGGTCTTCTCTTACATCCGGGGAGGTATCCGTCTTCCCTTCGAAGATTTCCAAGAGTTGCCATTGCTATCTCTCTTTCTTCCGCTTACTCACTTTCCTCTTCTTCATTAATATTGCCGTAACGGAAGATTCTACCCTTATTTTAACGAGTTCAGTACTCGTTTACTTCATAACGCCTCTATATCACACCTTTTACTTGCCTCCCAAGTTTCGTTTAGCTAACATCTTCAGATATCGTAACACTGGCCGCTGGGGCCCACTACGGATCGGTACAGTCACGAACGAGACATCATATGAAAATCTATGCATCTACTGCCATTTAGCTCACAAAACATTTCCAAACGCTTATTCAAACTTACCCTGATCCAGGGATTGTATTGTGTTTCCTTTCCCTTTCGCCAGCCGAGTCTGCCTTGGCCTGCCCGGCCTATTTAGGGCTCCCAATCGTTTAGTACATTCCGATTTCCTTCGGGTTACCCCAGATTTCCTATTTGTCTTTCATTTTTTACATTCATGAAAATTTTGGTATATTTCCCAGGGGTCACCCATCCCAAAATTGCTCTGGCTCTAGCACGCTTAACTTCGTAACTTTCACACGTTTTGACACGTTAATGCTGACATAATTACGTCGACTGCCCCACACGACCTTGGTCACATAATTTAAGGCAAGTCAGGGTCTTAACAGCTTTCAAAACGTTCTCGTAGCGGGTCCCACCCCGATCTAGAGAAGATTCTTTTACTTTTCTGATTACCGGGTCGTCCCCTGTAAATCCTCAGTGTTTACCTTTATGCGTACATATATATTCCTGAGTCGTGAGCGAACCGCTCAATTCTCAACGACCCGTCATACACTTTGAATTCTTCCAATTAGAGGAAACTTGGTCGTTAGGCATTTTTTCCCTATCGATATTGACCTTCAAGACTTGTTAAGAATCTGTATCTCATTTTCCTCTTCGTATTTCTAGAAAAATTTGGGCAGAGGTTCCTCTGTATTTCTCACTATCGCAAAACCTGTACACAGGAAATACCAACCACGCCTCACAGGGCCAACACATACACGTATATATACATCATATCATATCGTATCATAGCCACACAGGGCTAACAATTTCAGATGAGGGTATAAAGAGGTCGAGGCTTACCTCACGTGCCCAACTCAAACGGCACTGGCGACACATTCTTGTTTACTTTTCCTTTCAATTTTCAACCTTACGTTTTAATCATACTGCAAATACCTTACCCGACATACGTCTTTCATACCATTGCTTACTTGTGTACGGTGTAGCCTATAATATCGGCAGTCGCTGCCTTACGTCGATATCGTCCTCCAGCTGAAATCAAGAGTTAGTAAGAAGGAATTCATTCCCTACAGCTGGCTCTATCGCACGGTCCAAGATTCAAAGAAGATCAACAATCCCTAGATGCCCCGTAGTCTCTTGTTTATAAATGTGGCGCGCAACACACCATAAACAAGACTCTACCAGACACGACTTTGCAGACAACCCCTAGGACAGACCTGCTCTGATACCACTCTGTCACACCCCGACCTCACTAGGGTGTGATGGGCACCCGACCCTTACTTAGGGCCGAGCGAACCCTCAGACTCTTGGTACACATAAAATCACGTCATATTTTCTTTTTTTAAATCAAATAATAAAGTACATAGCAAAACTTTTCTTTCAGAAAAATTCATTCCCGTGGCCCTCAGGCCGAACAAATTTGTGAACATACAAAATTCATTACATACACAGACCGACAACCAACACCCACAACACTATCTCCAAAGTCTCTAACCAGGTTCCAAGCGCATAACATACAGGCTCTGACTCGGCAACACTCCGGGAACAAATGGAGCTTGCCATCTGTGCTGAGATATCTTCCATCTGTCCTCACCTCAACTGGGAGTACCTGCGCGGCATGAAACGCAGCCCCCGAAGGACAGGGGGTCAGTACGGAAATGCACCGAGTATGTAAAGCGACCATGTAACAATATAATCAAAACACAAGCCAGAAGTATAGAAGTACAACAGGTAGGATCGGACCCGAGTCCGAAATAGAAATACAGAGTGTGTGTGCAGGACCACGACATATATCATAAGCACGGGGTGTAGCCGTCTGAATCGTGATATGAAACAGAGGCACAAAGCTTAACTGACAGGATCATCGTGCGGATCGGGGCACAGAGTGCGACTGACATACCCGCAACCAAAGCTAGGGGTGCAGAACTATAGCCGACTGAATCATAGTCCGGCTCAGTCATACAGAAGCAACACCGACAGAATCATTCTCTGAATCAACTGTCTAGAAGTGTAACAGGCAGAACCATGCATACAGAATCATAACTTACACAAGTACAGATAATATACATTTATATCAGGTTTCGGCCCTTTAATGAGGGGCGCAGTAGACCGTGTAACGGGGTGTGCACGAATAACCAGGATGCCACAATGTCACCTCTGACGTGCAAGTCACACACAAGAGGTTCCGGCTGACGAATACGGCAATTAGAATGCCAAAATGCTTTACTTTCTTTTGAAAATCATTTTTGTTTCATGCATACAAAAGAATCAAACGCACACTTACCGCGACCATAAGTCCAGCGGTCGCCATCACGCATACCGCGACCAAGTACCCAGCGGTCATTATCACACATACCGCGGCCAGGGGTCCAGCGGTCATTATCACACATACCGCGGTCACAATCATACATACCGCGGCCAAGTATCCAGCGGTCACAATCATACATACCGTGGTCAAGTATCCAGCGGTCACTACCACAATTTCGACATACCGCGGTCAAGGGTCCAGCGGTCTATGTCGGGCATAATCACAAGTGCGGCAGGCGCGGTCAAGGGTCCAGCAGTCAATGCCACACGTCCGGCATGACACGGTCAAGGGTCCAGCAGTCAATGTCGGACACGCCGCGGTCGAGAGTCCAGCGGCCAATATCACATATGCGCATATTCACATAACCGGCCCGGGACTCGGTAAAACAGAAAATAATCATACAGGATACCGAATCACTACTTCCCAAATATAAATCACACGTGCCAGGATCATGCGTCACACAAGATTCAGGTATGCCAAAATCATATATCAGAAAATACAGAAGATAAGTAGTTTATCCAAATTATCAGGGTAAGATTTTCAAAACGGTTTAGATGTCAAAAATATTTTATAAGGCTCATAAAGGTGGTCATAGCACCTATCGTATAGTGAACAACATAATAACCAGGATCTACCTGTGAGCTCCGGACAAAAGTGAGCTGGCTAAAGCCATTCCGAAGATATCAAGGTTTCTGTCTCCACAATCGTTTCAATAAACATTAAATCAAACTCAGAATAGTTAAAATAACTCTCGTTTAGTAGTCGGAACAATAACCATAAGTTCCCTTGACTTATTGTACAAGAATGAAACAAACAGGACCATAGAAGAGAAGTCGGGGATAGCGGGCCCACCTCGGGTCAAGTCGCGGTGGCAGACATGAATCACGCACATTATACTCTACGGAGTCACCCATGAAAGTTTCAGAGCGATCAGATAACATTTGTGAAAGTTACGGATGCTTAACCATTTTTTTCTAACAAAATGCACCTTTTGTAGTTCAATTGCATTGAATGAATAGTACCAAAAATCAATCTCGGATTTCTATGAGCAGAATTGCCCCGAGGCTCAAATCTCAGCCTAGTATGTCTAGGACATGCCAAAGAATGAAGGGGAAGGCTTTACATACCTTAGTTGCGCTCTACGCTCGTCCAGACTCGATTCCCGTTCCGTCCAAAATCTGCAAATGGTCACTTTTACCAATTGTCAAATTCAAGCCTTAAGGGCCCAACTTAAGCACATACTTGCCTACCGAAATTTCGGAAGCATTTTCTTTATATACATAGCATCCCCGAGACTTAGCTCGGCTCCATATGTCAACAACCAAACCAACAACAACACTAACAACAACAACAATCACCAATATAACACATTATAATACAACTAGCTTCCTTTTCGATACAACACAAAAACTTTCATTCCGACTTCACACTTCAAAACTAATCTCAACGTTTTCATAGTCATCATTAATCAAGATCATTACAATGCCATTTGGAAGCATTTCATATCATTTCTACGAAATATTAACACGATATACCAAATATACCAACTTTCCATCCAAGTCATAAAATCATACAAAACTTCTAATCTTTAACATACATATTCATAACATGTTTCCATCTTCCACTTCATCAACAATCACCATAATTCACACCTCAAAACTTCCATTTCTATATTTACATAAACTACAATAAGCTTACATATTTCCTACAACAACTCAACAACAAACTTTCCATTACAACAAAAACCATTATTCTTCCATTCACTTCACAACGACACAATTAACATACTAAACAACATTAATTCATTTCCATTTCAATTTTCAAACATCACACGGCCAATCATATAAATTTCCAACTTCAACCAAATTCATTCCACTTTCATTCTCAATATGAATTCCATCATAACCAAAACTAGATTACAACATAAAATTCAATTCATATTATCTATACATCAAGGCACACAAACACGGCCACACATGTATATATATAAATGACATGTAAACTTCCATATTTTCATAATTTCCACTCATTTCCATGCACTACAACATAAACCAAGCTTTCATAACATCACAAGAACATGAAATCCTTACCTCTTCTTCAATTCTCCACTTGCCAACACAAACACCTTCTTGCCTTGAAAATTATACCATGTTGGAGAGCATACTTGAGTGAGTAATATTACTAGAAAATCATGATTTTTGGACCATGATTCAAGGAGCTAAGATTTTTCCTTTTCTTTTTGAAGGGGCCGAAACCCCTCCTCTTGTTCTTGCTCTCTTGCTTTATTTTTTTTTTCTTTCTCTCAATTATTCATGAAACTTCTAAAGGATAAAGACCCCCTTAATCTAATATTTAACACATGGAAATTGTGAGGTGTGGGCTTGGGCCATAGTGGCCGGCCACCCCCCTCTTTTGGGCCTAATTTTTTCATATTTGTTTTTGAGCCCAAAGAATTATAACTCTAGTTTTGTAATTCCCGAAACTAATTTCCAAAATTCCAAATTTGGCCCGTGGCCTACCTCCGTATTTCCACACCAATATTTCTCATGAACAACACACACATGTGTGAATTCAAATCAACACATGACTTCATTCCTTACAAATCAAAATTTTCTCAAATTTTCCCGAACACTCGAAAGTACGGGATATAACAGTTATGAATGAAAAAAATAAAACTAAGGCATTAAAAACCCGGCTACTGCTTCCCGTCGACCACTGCGGTGGTCGCTGCGCCGCTGCAGTGGTCCCGCTATAGCGGTCACTCCCCAACTATCCCGCCTGACCGCTATAGCGGTACCACCATAGCGGTCCACCGTCCGCCATAGCGAAATGGATGGCCTCTTGCAGCGGTCGAGGCACCGCTATAGCGGTATTGCCGCAACGGTAGTCCCACCGCTACAGTGGTCCATTTTGGGCAGTGAGGTCGGCTTTTTGTCCAGGTTTCCCCCCTATAACCCCACATTTCATCCAAGGCCTCAAAACACAACACAAAACATGCATACATACAAAAAGACGCCCTACGAATCCACCCACAGCCTCAGAATTCCCAATGGAGTCCTAAATTCCCATAACGACTGGAAGGATCGTTACAGTTCCTATGCCGTTTAAATTGACTTTAAGTCCCCAAAACAATTGTTCAAAACCCGAATTTAGCATAACGATTTTTGTCAAAATTAAATGGATAACTAGCAAAGCTACTTTGACACGAGTTAAGTTAATAGAAATAAGAGGAATTTCAAAGTTACAAAGGATACAATATTATTTTGAGCAAAAGCGAATCGGTTTTTTAACCAAGGGACATATTTTTTATAAAATTAAAGTTTTTTTCAAATCCAAACCAAGACTGAGGATAAATGTTTTGGACCAGACCCAAATAACAATATTTGGCAATGTTGTGGGCCAAAATGTTCCGCTGATCTTCTGTTTTTTCAAGAAAATGATTAAAGACCCAAAAACGGGCCAAGTCCAATAAAAAAGAAGAATGTTTGGGCTGAAGCCCACTTAGGGATAAAGAATCTATGATACTGGGCTTTTGAACAAGATTTCATACACCAGTTTACTTGGGCCAAACCCAGAAAAACATAGACGGGCCTTTCTTCTCTTAAATGGCAAGTTATAATTTTTTGGGCTACAAGCCCAAGTCCGAGACCAGTTTTTATAGATTTGTCACAAGGATGTACATTGTTTAAGATAAAATACGCTTCAAACAAAACATTCGTATATACAAGTTCTTAGATGAGGCGTTCCAAACGTATTAGATGGATCGATCCAAACAAAGTATGAGTTAAGCATGGACAAAATTATGTACTTAAACATAACAATTTTATATTCTTTATAAATAACATGTTTAAAAGGATGACAACTTTTATATACTCTTTTTGCAAACAAAATATTCCATCCTTATACATAAAGGGAGATTATTTTTATCCGGATATTATAAACCCGAATCTAGGTGCCCTATATATAAAGGGAATATGTTCAAACTCTTTTTCCTTAAAAAAAAAAATATGCAAATGACAAGATTTTTTGCGGGAGTAAACACTAAATAAATAGCTCATGCAAATACTCATACCTTGGAATTTGAAGGTTAACCGTATAGTAAGGATCCTTAATACTGGGGTGCCTAACACATTCCTCAGGGGATTATCAGAACCCTTACCTAGAACTCTTGATTATAAAGGATTTTCATGGTATTTGAATAAACCCTTCACCCTCGGTTTTCCTAATTTCCTAAAAATTAGGTGGCGACTCTTTTAAGACAAAGTCTGAAAGACCACCAACAAATTCTTAGTAGCTTTTTCGAGCGCTAATCCTGCCCACAAAAATATGAACCGTTACACTATGTGCTTAGTTTTACTATGATACTTAGGATCTTTTGTATAAGCTATGGCTGCTTGGCTATCAGAAAAGAGTTTCACTGGATCTATTGGCTTGTCAACGATCCCTAACTGTTGCATGAATCTCTTTATCCACACAGCTTCTTGTACTACTGCAGAACATGCGACAAACTCTGCTTCCATAGTTGACAAAGCTATGCCTGTTTATTTCTTTCTACTCCACGAAATGGCACCATTATTATGCAAGAATATATAACCAGAAGTGGACTTTCTTTCATCTAAGTCTCCGCCCCAGTCAGCATCAGAGTAGCCTACCAATTGTAAGTCACTACCTTGGTAACATAATTTATAATCAGTAGTGCCCCTCCAAGTATCTCAAGATTCTCTTAACCACTTTTCAATGTATTTATCTTGGATTGGACTGATAAAGACTTACTAGACCATCTGCATAACAAATGTCGGGACGTGTACACAACATTGCGTACATTAAACTCCCAACTGCACTTGATTATGGGACCCTCTTCATGGCTTCTTTTCATTTTGAGTTGTGGTACACATTTCATGGCTCAAACTTTCACATTTAGCTACAAGAGTATCTATTGGTTTGCAGTCTTTCATACTAAACCGCTCAAGAACCTTTTCTATACATGACTCTTGTGATAGAGCTATTAGCTTCTTAGAGCCATCTATATGGATATTAAGCCCAAGGATGTAATCTGCTTCACCCATGTCCTTCATTTCAAAATTGAGGGACAACCAACTCTTTGTACTGTTTACGAAATTAAGTCTATTTGCAGCTAATAGTATATCATCCATATAAAGGGATAATATTACAAAATCACTTTCAGACCGCTCATATACACATAGTGGTCTTCATCAATCGTATTAAAGTCATAAGACCTAATAACTCGATGAAATCTCAAATACGCTGCCTAGATGGTTGTTTAAGTCCATAAATGGACCTTTTGAGTTTGCAAACTTTGCGCTCTTGACCATTTTGGATGAAACCTGATGGTTGCTCCATATAAATTTCTTCATCTAATCTCCATTGAGAAATGCAGTCTTTACATCCATTTGATGTAACTCCAAATTCATACTTGCAACTATAGCTAGAATTAGTCTAATAGAGTTAAATCTCACAACTGGAGAGAGGGTATTTTCATAACCAATACCCTCTTGTTGTGTGTATCCCTTGGCCACTAAACAGGCTTTGTAGCATTCAAAAGAGCCATCGTCCTTTCTTTTAATTTTGAGAACCCATTTGCTTCCAATTGCCTTTCAGCTTGGCTGAAGATCAACCAAATCCCCAACATGGTTTGTCCTCCATTTCCTATTCCATTGCTTTCATCCACTTATCCTTAGTAGGTCCTCTTCAACTAAGTTAGGCTCTTCATCATCTTGCGGAGTAACAATTAATGCTTCCTCTTCAATCTCAAAACCATGTTGGGGAAAAGTACCTCTAATGAGACAGTTCTATCACTATCACCCTTACTAGGAAATTCTGTCTTTATAAATGTGGCATCTCATGACTCAAGTTCTGTTATGCTTCCATCTTCATTTTCTCCTATAAAGATATAACCCTTCGATTGCTTTGAATAGCCAATGAAGATGCATTTCTTGCCCCTTAGGCCTAATTTCCCATATTTGTGAGAAGAATCATGCACATATGCTGTAGACCTGTTACACCCCGTATCTTAGAACTAAAGTTAAACTCATGTCATTAGATTTTTAGTGGAAAAACTAAAGGTTTGAATGTTTTGCGAAAATGGTTGATAGGCCTACTTCGGGAAACCATAAATCCTTGATTAGTTGGGAATTTGGAAAAGTACCCTTAATGAAAGTTGTAGTACATAGAAATACCTTTCTAACGATATAAGGACCAGGCCAATGAGAGATCGGAGCAAGGAGATATGATCGTCTCAATATGGCTAATAATAAGGCACTTAAAATTCTATAGAATCGGCTAAGTTTTCGATACGTCTGCCTTCCAGTCAAATTTCGTGAAAATCCGTTGGTAATTTGAGGAAATTTAAAAAATTAAAGTTGTAGCCCTTTGAAATATATTTCCAACGGTATATTGTGGAGCCCAAACAAAGCTCTGTACAAGAAGTTATGTCCATTTTACCGAATACTATGCAGAATCGATACAGGTCCGTTGAGAGGGCGCGTGCGCTGGCCCCGCGTCGCGCGCCGATCGTACAAAAACCCTCTCTCTGAATATTGACCTGCAGACGGTCGTGCGCTGCATGTGCGTCGCGGGCCCATTGCATAACAGGTCCTGTTTCGGGTTAAAAGTCGGGATTTCGCGTTTTAAGTTATATTTAAGCTTGGGGTTTATTTCCCTAACACCCCTAGTCACGAAAAATCACCCTAAAGTCAGAGGGAACAAGTCCCAAGCCTCAAGAACCCTCCAAGGTAAGTTTTATCATGATTCTAGGTAGAATTCAAGTCCCCAATCTCTTTCTAACTTGAGTAAACCCTTCTAATCAATAGAGTTGTGAGTGGAACATTATTGTTGGGCATGGAAACCCTAGACCTCGAATTCAAGAGGATGGAACATCAAAAAGGTAATGCTTCTACACTCTAATCATTCATAATAGTGAATTGATGTGTTCTTGGGAGAATAGTAAATGGGTTTAGTAATGAGAATTACACGAACTATAGTAGGGTTTGGATTATTGACTTAAGATTGTTATAATGATATGGGTGATGGAGAATGATGTTAATTACACCTAATTGAGATTATAGAATCACCTAGAAGTAATAGAATGGTAATTGGGTGAAGAAACACCATTAATGGATCGGAGATTGTGAAGCTTTATGCCCACTAAGTGTTTGATAAAATGCTTAGATGACCAAAGCATGAATATTATTGCTAATATAGAATCCTTTTGACTTGTATTGATATAGATCAAAGTTGAAAGGGTTGACGAACATTGTATTACGCTCAAAGGCTGGAATTAAGGTATGTGAGGCTAACTATCTACGTTAGGGAATATTCATGATTCTCCCTACGCCTCATTCTTCATACTTGTCAGTAATTTGACTCAGAATATAGTTTAGCCCTAGTTTCATGATATGCTATAGAACTGTTATCTTCTAGGGTTGCAGTTACAGAATTCGTTCATGGTTGTCACTTTGAACATCATGAACTCAACACGTAATCTTTATAGACTTATGCATGTTATCACATGAGTTTAAGTCAGTGTATAACCAGTTATTTGCATGAGTTCCATAATCAGAAACAGTTATCCTGCTATCAGCTATAGCCAATCTCAGTCTTGTAAATTGTTAATGTTGAACACCTGTATCTGTATTTTTGGGCCCTAGGCCACAGTTTATGCATACGTATTGCTTGGGCCTGAGGCCACAATTTTTGTGCACATTATTTAGGCCCTAGGCCATAGTTATATTTACAGTTTTACAGGTGATTCTTCATCCAGAACAGGGAGTACTTCAGCTTCTTGCTTTCCTATTTAGTTCAGTTTCAGTTTCAGTTCCAGTATTTTATTGCTTCAGTTGCTTTACATACCAGTACAATTCAAATGTGCCGATGTCCCTTTTATTGCTTGGGGGCCTGCATGTCGCGATACAGGCAACGATATACAGGTTGATGACTCAGCTCTTTAGGAGTGCACGTGGTGAGCCCCAAATTCCTTCGGGGCGTTGTCAGCTATCTAGTTATTTCAGTTTATAGACAGCTCTATTATTCAGTATTCTTAGAGGCTTCATAGACACAGTTCGGACAGTCAGATATTTATTATGTTAGCCTTGTTGGCACTTGTTCAGTTGTTTTGGTTTAAGCCGCCTTGGCTACGTTCAGATATTTCAGATTGTCTAAGTATTTCCGCATTAAGATTTTAGTGAGACCTTTAGTATATCAGCATGTGTTTAGTTGTTTCCACATTCAGTTATGTTTTTGATATCACATGTTGATTCAGCCAGCCAGTTGGTTCGCTCGGTCACATGCAGTCAGGCACCGGGTGCCGTGTTACATCCAGGCCCAGGTTCGGGGCGTGACAAAACCCCCAAGGTCGCAATACATCTAAGTAAAATTTTCTACCTGTCCATAATTCATAGGGTGTGGAAGAAAAAAATTTAGAGGGAACACAATTGTTATATCCCGTATTTTGTATATTCGGGTATTTCAAGGTGATCGCGATAAGTTAAGGGTAAGGCTATATTTTAATCTTGTTTATCACCTAAGTTGCTTATGAATTTTATTGGTATGGTAGTATTGAGAAAGGCTAAGGGCAAATTTGGAATTGGGAAAATAATTTTCATGAGTTACAAAACAAAAAAAAAATATATAGTAGTCTTGAAATAAAAGGGCCATGTGGCCGTCCATATTGGGTATGGGCCAAGGCCCACATGGAAGAATTATATATGTGAAATTAGATGACTAATTCCACACATTTTTCATCTTTATCCTTAAGAAATTTCAAGAAACTTGGAGAGGAAAACAAGAAGGGCCATATTCGGCCAAGCTATGCAAAAATTGACCCCTTGAAAATCTTGATCAAAAATTATTTTCTTCTAGCATTCCTACCAATTGGAAGGCCCTCTTTAACGTGGGATAGTTGTTGGAGCAAATAAACCGCTCTTTGTTACAAGTTCATAACCCTAGCCAAGTGAGAAGTTAAGGGAAAAAGGTAAGATTTAATCTTCTTTTATATGTTATGGATAGTTGTGTATGTTGTAGTATGTAGAAATGAATGAAAATCATGAAATATGGATGTTATGTTGTGGGCGAGTATGTGTTGTATTGTGTAGGAATGATGGATCAATTTTAATTGGTACTTTGGTTGTTGTTGTTGTGGATTCTATGGTGAAAATGAGAGTTTAATGATTCAAGTTGAAGTTGAAATTGTTGTGGACTGTTTTGGAAGCCAATGTGATTTGAATATAGTCTCTTGTATTTATGGAAAATAATGTTGTTAGCATGTGAATTATTGGTGTAGTTCATGAATTTGAAAGAAGGAAATGTGTTGTTATTGTTCTTGTTGAATTTGGAAGGTTTCGGGTGGAGTGGAGTATTGGTTAGACTATATTGAATATTATGCAGATTGTTTGAAGTGTTCTTGAATGTTGTTTGAATGGTTTCGGATTAGTACTTGAATATGTGAGCAATTATGAATTGAACATAAATGAAACGCCGTCGAAGTTTATAGAAAGAAGTTGCTAACGTTGGGATGCGTTTTGAAATGGTTGTTGATATTGTTAGAATGACTGTTGATATTGTTGTTGATAATTTGGCCGAGTTGAATTCTCGGATTTGTTGTTGATGATTTGGCCGAGTTTGATTCTAGTGGTTAGTTGTATTTACAGGGGAAATGCTGCCGAAATTTCTGTAAATAAAGTGTTGATTTAGAATTGGACTCTTAAGTGTTTATGGCTAATGTTTGGTATATACCAATAATTGTTGTAGATCTTGTGAAGCCAAAGACTTAAGTTCGGGTTAGCTTAGGAAGCGGGCAAGGTATGTAAAGCTTACCCTTTCTTTCTTTTGGCATGTCGTAGAGCTAAGTAAGTTATGATACGTATCTTGGGGTAACTCCATTCTTGATTCCGAGCGTGTTAATGATTCTTATTCACTTCTTGATAAGAGTATACTTAGTATAGTCGAGCTTATTGTACGATTAAATAACAAGCAAAGCATAAAGAGTTCTTGTTGTTTTTTAAAAAGAGTTCTGTAAGTAGTAACGTCCCTAACTTTTGTAGATGGTCTCGGATTGTCTTGGAAATGTTCGTAGAGGTTTCTATAATGAATGACGTTCCTAACATGATTGTTGCTTCGATTTTCCAAAAATGGCTTCTGAAACGTTCGTAGAAGGTTCTGTACTTCAAATGCTCATAACTTTCTTTTACTCAATCGGATTGACCCGAAACTTGTTTCTTAGCCTTCAGGTGTCGGTAAGTATACTTGTCCATCGAGTCTTAAAATTGATTTACATGCATATGCTTTTACTAATGGTTTCGAGAAAAATTAGCTTTGTACTAAAGGATGGTTTCGAGAAAAATTAGCTTTGCACTAAAGGAAACATAAAGTTGATTTTTAAAACCACTCCGAAGGGGTGCGAGATTTCCAAGCCTAAGCTACTTGATGATTTCATGACGTGGCTAAGTGTGCTATATAATATATGGCCTCAGCTTATGCCTGAGTGTGCTATGGCCTCAGCTTGTGCCTGAGTGTGCTATGGCCTCAGCTTGTGCCTGAGTGTGCTATGGCCTCACCTTGTGCCTGAGTGTGCTATGGCCTGAGCTTATGCCTGAGTGTGCTATGGCCTCAGCTTATGCCTGAGTGTGCTATTTTCAAAACCACTCCGAAGGGGGTGCGGAGTTTTACTACTTCATTTCATTTACGACTTATGTCTACTTTCCGTCATCATTATTATTAATGTCGGAAGCGGCATGCCCGAAGGAGCCATCATTATTATTATGTCGCAAGCGGCATGCCCAAAGGGGCCAGGATTAGTACTATTATGTCGCAAGTGGCATGCCCGAAGGGGCCATCATTATTATTATGCCGGAAGCGGCATGCCCGAAGGGGCCACCATCATTATTACTATGCCGGAAGCGGCATGCCCGAAGGGGCCATCATTATCATTATGCCGGAAGCGGCATGCCCGAAGGGGCCACCATCATTATTACTATGCCGGATGCGGCATGCCCGAAGGGGCCATCATTATCATTATGCCGGAAGTGGCATACCCGAAGGGGCCACCATCATTATTATGTCAGAAGCGGCCGTCCGAAGGGACTATTATGTTACTATGCCGGAAGCGGCTGTCCGAAGGGACTATTGTGATACTATATTTATATTGTGTATTCTAGAATTTGTGTATGCCGTATTTATATTGTGTATGCTAGAATTTGTGTAAGGCACCATATGGCACGGTTCAAAATGCTGTTCTAGGTTACTCCCGGGCTGCTTCTAAACTTGTTTACTATTACGCTTTTCGTTGTTTAAGATTTAGTAATGCTTTACATATTCAGTACATATTCCGTACTGACCCCTTTTCTTCGAGGGCTGCGTTTCATGCCCGCAGGTTCAGGGACGCGGTTCGGCAATCCAGCCACCTAGGAGGAGTCAGCGCTGAGGGTCAGACAGCTCCACTTGCTTCAGAGACTGTTCCCGTTATGGTATAATTCTGTGTATATATTGCGGGCACGATGGGGCCCTGTCCCATCACCTATGCACGGTCATACTCTTTTAGTAGTTTGCGAACATCGTGGGTGTCGTGGTTACTGTGTGGCCTTGTCGACCATCATTTTGTTGTATAAAAGTGTTGGTAGCCTCGTTGGCTTACCTTGTAACATATGTTATGTATATATATAAGTATGCTTTGGGATGTTTGAGTTACAGGTCGACTTCGGTATTCTATTTACAGCTTTCAGACTTAGTAAAAAAAAAAACTATTGAATGCCATATTTTGAGAACAGGTGACCTAAGTTGGGTTATCAGACCGGTTAGGCTCGGTCACTCGTCATGGCCCTAGTTTGGGTCGTGACAAAAGTGGTATCAAAGCAGTTCGGTCCTCGGCATGTTTGCAGACGGTGTCTAGTAGAGTATTGTTTATCGGTGTGTTGTGCACCACATCTATAAACAGGAGGCTACGAGACATTAATAGGGTGTTATTCCTTCTTTCATGTTGAAGATCGTGCGGATAGAGCTGTGTCGTAAGTGAAGTCCTTAGTTTGACAATGTTGTATGAATTCGGTGATGACTAGGAAGACTAAAGCGACAGCAGCCCGGAAGGGCAAATCAGTTGTGGATGAGGCAGTTAGCCAAGCCCCTAGGTCTACCAGAGCTCAGACTTACGTTGGGGTACACATTCAGTCCCAGAGTTCTCCTACTCCCCCATCTTCGGAGGAGCTCAGAGGGGCACCTGATCCAGCCCCAGCTCCAGCACCAGCACCGGTACCTCCAGTCCCTTAGCCGGATGCTCGGGGTCAGGAGATAAGAGAGATGAGAGATGCTATACATTTGTTGACTCAGATACTTGATACCCAGGCTGCACGACAGGAGAGGGGTCATGAGTATCCAGATAGGGCTGCTAGTGCCAGAGCTTGAGATTTGCTTACATTAAATCCCCCAGAATTTAAGGGCACAGACCCTAATGCTGATCCTCAGGAGTTTATAGATGGCATGCAGCGCACCTTAATTGTGATGAAGGCGTCAACTACAGAATCTGTTGAGTTAGCTGCTTACAGATTGCAGGGTATAACAATTAATTGGTTTCAGTCATGGAGATTATCGAGAGGTAGGGATGCTCTTCCGCCGACTTGGCAGGAATTCTCAGATGCCTTTTTGCGTCATTATATGCCACCCGAGTTGAGACGAGCAAGGGTCGATAGTATCCTTAATTTGCGACAGGGCAACATGTCTGTTAGAGAGTATAGTGTGGAGTTTGATTCTTTGGCTAGATATGCCCCTTCTATAGTATAGGAAATGGAAGACAGAGTTCACCGATACGTGATGGGATTAGAGCCGGGGTTGCAGGAGGCTTGTATAGCAGTAGCGATGCAGCCAGGTATGGATATAGCGCGTATTCAGGCTTATGCTCAGGGGTCAGAGGATCGTAGGCGCCAGCGAGGGGCTACCTCAGAGCGGAGTAGCAGTCAGTCCAAGCGGGCTAGGTCAGAGGGTCAGTATAGAGGTTCCACTAGCGAGAGCCGACCTCAGTATGGTGCACCTCCACAGTTTCAAGGATCTCAGCGGGGTAGGGAGACTTTCCTCAGGCAGGGACAGAGTTCTTCTTATGCGGCGGGTCCTCAGCAGCAGGTGCGATCAGGGCAGGAGGTGATGCCCCCTCCTCGATATGCGACTTGCGGGAGGCGTCATATAGGACGATGTCGACAGGGTGTGTGTTATACTTGTGGTGATCCGAGGCACTATGCTAGAGAGTGCCCACAAGGAGTGGGTCATATTGTTCTTGAGAATTCGGTAGCAGTGTCGTCACCCTCAGTGAGAGCCCCCGATACAGGACTCAAGACTTCTTCCGGCCGAGGTAGGGGCGGAGGTAGAGCATCTAGTTCCAGTATTGTGCCGCATCGTATCTACACTCTAGGTGGGAGACCGGGTCTAGAGACACCGCAGGATGCACCATCAGGTATACCCTTCTTCAGATAATTTATTGGTAGATTTAAACTACATCCGAACCGTCCCTTATCATTATGACATGATGTATCACAACATAAGTGAGAATACGAGCATAGCGGTTAACAGGGTAAATCGAGACAAGGGATTTCGTGAGGCACTTAGTTGAAACCTTAAGACCATAACTATAAATCCGAACTAGGATAACCAAATAAAAGACTACCTTTGATAGAACCTTATGGGACCAATTCAACATTCGAGGACAAATGTTCTAAAGGGGGGGGGGGGGGAGGATGTTTTATCCCGTATTTTATATATTCGGGTATTTCAAGGTGATCGCGATAAGTTAAGGGTAAGACTATATTTTAATCTTGTTTATCACCTAAGTTGCTTATGGATGTTATTGGTATGGTAGTATTGACAAAGGTTAAGGGCAAATTTGGAATTGGAAAAATAATTTTCATGAGTTATAAAACAAACAAAAAAATATATAGTAGTCTTGAAATAAAAGGGCCATGTGGCCGTCCATATTGGGTATGGGCCAAGGCCCACATGGATGAATTATATATGTGAAATTAGATGACTAATTCCACACATTTTTCATCTTTATCCTTAAGAAATTTCAAGAAACTTGGAGAGGAAAACAAGAAGGGCCATATTCGGCCAAGCTATGCCAAAATTGACCCGTTGAAAATCTTGATCAAAAATTATTTTCTTCTAGCATTCCTACCAATTGGAAGGCCCTCTTTAACGTGGGATAGTTGTTGGAGCAATTAAACCGCTCTTTGTTTCAAGTTCATAACCCTAGCCAAGTGAGAAGTTAAGGGAAAAAGGTAAGATTTAATCTTCTTTTATATGTTATGGATAGTTGTGTATGTTGTAGTATGTACAAATGAATGAAAAGCATGAAATATGGATGTTATGTTGTGGCCGAGTATGTGTTGTATTGTGTAGGAATGATGGATCAATTTTACTTGGTACTTTGGTTGTTGTTGTTGTGGATTCTATGGTGAAAATGAGAGTTTAATGATTCAAGTTGAAGTTGAAATTGTTGTGGGCTGTTTTGGAAGCCAATGTGATTTG
The DNA here is from genome assembly GCF_019175385.1 of Lycium barbarum. Lineage (NCBI taxonomy): Eukaryota > Viridiplantae > Streptophyta > Magnoliopsida > Solanales > Solanaceae > Lycium > Lycium barbarum. The sequence continues at coordinate 44,514,313 of NC_083342.1, read as the reverse complement.
AATATAGTCTCTTATATTTATGGAAAATAATGTTGTTAGCATGTGAATTATTGGTGTAGTTCATGAATTTGAAAGAAGGAAATGTGTTGTTATTGTTCTTGTTGAATTTGGAAGGTTTCGGGTGGAGTGGAGTATTGGTTAGACTATCTTGAATATTATGAGGATTGTTTGAAGTGTTCTTGAATGTTGTTTGAATGGTTTCGGATTAGTACTTGAATATGTGAGCAATTATGAATTGAACATAAATGAAACGCCGTCGAAGTTTATAGAAAGAAGTTGCTAACGTTGGGATGCATTTTGAAATGGTTGTTGATATTGTTAGAATGACTGTTGATATTGTTGTTGATAATTTGGCCGAGTTGAATTCTCTGATTTGTTGTTGATGATTTGGCCGAGTTGGATTCTCGGGGTTAGCTGTATTTACAGGGGAAATGCTGCCGAAATTTCTGTAAATAAAGTGTTGATTTAGAATTGGACTCTTAAGTGTTTATGGCTAATGTTTGGTATATACCAATACTTGTTGTAGATCTTGTGAAGCCAAAGACTTAAGTTCGGGTTAGCTTAGGAAGCGGGCAAGGTATGTAAAACCTACCCTTTCTTTCTTTTGGCATGTCCTAGAGCTAAGTAAGTTATGATACGTATCTGGGGGTAACTCCATTATTGATTCCGAGCTTGTTAATGATTCTTATTCACTTCTTGATATGAGTATACTTAGTATAGTCGAGCTTATTGTACGATTAAATAACAAGCAAAGCATAAAGAGTTCTTGTTCTTTTTTAAAAAGAGTTCAGTAAGTAGTAACATCCCTAACTTTTGTAGATGGTCTCGCATTGTCTTGGAAATGTTCGTAGAGGTTTCTATAATGAATGACGTTCCTAACATGATTGTTGCTTCGATTTTCCAGAAATGGCTTCTGAAACGTTCGTAGAAGGTTCTGTACTTCAAACGCTCATAACTTTCTTATACTAAATCGGATTGACCCGAAACTTGTTTCTGAGCCTTCAGGTGTCGGTAAGTATACTTGTCTATCGAGTCTTAAAATTGATTTACATGCATATGGTTTTACTAATGGTTTCGAGAAAAATTAGCTTTGTACTAAAGGATGGTTTCGAGAAAAATTAGTTTTGCACTAAAGGAAACATAAAGTTAATTTTTAAAACCACTCCGAAGGGGGTGCGAGATTTCCAAGCCTAAGCTACTTGATGATTTCATGACGTGGCTAAGTGTGCTATATAATATATGGCCTCAGCTTATGCCTGAGTGTGCTATGACCTCAGTTTGTGCCTGAGTGTGCTATGGCCTCAGCTTGTGCCTGAGTGTGCTATGGCCTCAGCTTGTGCCTGAGTGTGCTATGGCCTCAGCTTATGTCTGAGTGTGCTATTTTCAAAACCACTCCGAAGGGGGTGCGGAGTTTTACTACTTCATTTCATTTACGACTTATGTCTACTTTCCGTCATCATTATTATTAATGCCGGAAGCGGCATGCCCGAAAGGGCCATCATTATTATTATGTCGCAAGCGGCATGCCCGAAGGGGCCAGGATTAGTACTATTATGTCGCAAGTGGCATGCCCGAAGGGGCCATCATTATTATTATGCCGGAAGCGGCATGCCCGAAGGGGCCACCATCATTATGATTATGCTGGAAGCGGCATGCCCGAAGGGGCCACCATCATTATTACTCTGCCGGAAGCGGCATGCCCGAAGGGGCCATCATTATAATTATGCTGGAAGCGGCATGCCCGAATGGGCCACCATCATTATTACTATGCCGGAAGCGGCATGCCCGAAGGGGCCATCATTATCATTATGCCGGAAGCGGCATGCCAGAAGGGGCCATCATTATCATTATGCCGGAAGCGGCATGCCCGAAGGGGCCACCATCATTATTATGCCGGAAGTGGCTGTCCGAAGGAACTATTATGTTACTATGCCGGAAGCGGCTGTCCGAAGGGACTATTTCGATACTATATTTATATTGTGTATTCTAGAATTTGTGTATGCCGTATTTATATTGTGTATGCTAGAATTTGTGTAAGGCACCATATGGAACGGTTCAAAATGCTGTTCCAGGTTACTCCCGGGCTGCTTCTAAACTTGTTTACTGTTACGCTTTTCCTTGTTTAAGATTCAGTAATGCTTTACATATTCAGTACATATTCCGTACTGACCGCCTTTCTTCGGGGGCTGCGTTTCATGCTCGCAGGTTCAGGGACGCGGTTCGGCAATCCAGCCACCTAGGAGGAGTCAGCGCTGAGGGTCAGACAGCTCCACTTGCTTCGGAGACTGTTCCCGTTCTGGTATAATTCTGTGTATATATTGCGGGCACGATGGGGCCCTGTCCCATCACCTTTGCACGGTCATACTCTTTTAGTAGTCAGCGAACATCGTGGGTGTCGTGGTTACTGTGTGGCCTTGTCGGCCATCATTTTGTTGTATAAAAGTGTTGGTAGCCTCGTTGGCTAGCCTTGTCATATGTTATGTATATATATAAGTATGCTTTGGGATGTTTGAGTTACAGGTCGACTTCGGTATGCTATTTACAGCTTTCAGACTTAGTAAAACAAAACTATTGAATGCCATATTTGAGAACAGGTGACCTAAGTTGGGTTATCAGACAGGTTAAGCTCGGTCACTCGTCATGGCCCTAGTTTGGGTCGTGACAACAATTAAGCACAAAAGCTGTAGACATCAATGCATCTCCCAAAAGGAAATTGGTACGTTAGCCTGCGCCATCATAGACCAAACCATTTCAAGCAAAGTTCTATTTCTTCACTCGGCTGCTCCATTTTTTTGAGGAGTTTATGGAATTGTTAATTGTCTTACAATTCCTTTTTCATCACATAGATACTTAAATTGATCTGATAAATACTCACGTCCACGGTCAGTTCTTAATGCTTTTATTCTTAGATTTAATTGATTCTCTACCAAATCATAAATTGTCTAAAGCATTCCAATTCTTCTAACTTATGGGAGATCAAATTAACACGAACGTAATGAGTATAATCATCTATGAATGTGATGAAATATGAGGCTCCATGCCTTTTCTTCAAAGTCATAGGATTACATATATAAGAATGAATGAGTTGCAACAGAAACGCAGCTCTGGATCTATTCCTTCTTTCAAGACCTATATGTCCAAGTCTAGGGGTTGTTGTTAAAGCAAAACAACCATGATTATTAGATATATAATTAAAACCAAAAATTGTGTCCAACACAATAAAACCACCAGATAAATTACCAGAACCATAATAACTAGTGCCATGAACAATGTCAACAAAATTATTGTGAAAATTTAAACTGAAATCTAATTTAAGAAGAGAAACAGCTGAAACTAAGTTCCGCCAAATATCTGGAACATATAAGATATCATGTAGAAGTAGGGTTCCACCGCCACACAAATCTAGTTTGCATGTACCAATACTTTAATTCAACTGAAGCATTATTTCCTACATAAAGTCATCTGCTTCTTGAAGGCAGTCGGCGGTACTCAACAAATGATCTTCTGTCTCTGGCTATGTGGTTTGTGGCACCTGAGTCTACAGTCCACAAAGAATTAGCATCAGCCATTAATGTTGTTCTAGAGAGATAAACAAATTGAGGATTTGCAGTATATGGTGTTACCTTATGCTGCTCCGGGCAATCCTATGCAAAAGGACCCATCATGTTGTAGGAATAACTCCACTTTGGTCATATCAACCTTTTTATCACCATGTTTTCCTCTCTTCTTAAATTGAGGTAATAGAGTCATTTGTACCTCTAGTGACCTTCATCATATCTACTTGTCTTTCGTAGGGACCTTCCATTTCTAATACTTACTCATGCATATATACATTCATATACATATTCGTATTCGTATTTATTCATACTCGTATCCATATCATACCCGACCATGAGGGTTGGATGTTTCACATACCCGACAATGATAAGGCTCGGTGATTATACATACCTGGCCCTACCAAGGCTCAGTGCTATCCGTACCCAACTGCAGTGGTGCGCGCGCGATAGGTATCATACCCGGCCATATAAGCTCGGTGTTACATAATAGTCATACATACTTAGACACATATACATAAGAGTCCATAAGAGTCATCAACATCATTACCATCATCATTTTCGTTACATTTATCCTTAGAGGATCAACTATCATATAAAGGGAAGCAATAGGATCGCGAAAGTATCGAGACTCGTGAGATTTAGTAATCTTAGAGATAGAGTCACTTGGAAGACATTATGGGACTCATGAAAGAATATATATCAAAGGAACCATGCCTTAATGAAAGAAGGTTTAGCCTTACATACCTCTTCGTCTTCTTAACTATTTAATGTTCACCGTTGAAGCTTAAGCAATCTACATTTAGAAGGATTCATACCAAGGTTAAGGCTTAATGATACTCTTAAACCCAAACTAGAACAATTCATGATCTAACGAAAATTGGGCAGCATTTCCCGTATTCCATCGACTTCCACTATACTACAATACAACTCCCAACATCCACAATAACATCCACAATATCACAATCAAGCAATCACATTTCCATTAAACCTTTAAAATCTATCCGTGTGCTCAACTTATACCAACAACTCCACACCCATTTTAGCACATTTTCATATAACTCTTCTTCATCACCATTATTACCTTCCATAACATGATTATATCCATATCATACTACGAATCATGACTCAATATAGATTACTACTCATAAACATCATAAAAGCTACATTTAGACTTCATTTTCTACTTTCTTCTTCTACCCAAGTTTTGCTACAGCCAAACATTCTCATTAACATGAAATAAGCATGGAAACTAACTTTTTTATCCCATAGAAACAAGCTTTGGAACAGCTATCAACTTGTGCAAAAATCCTAGCCACAATGTCTAAGTTTTTCTTGAAATCTAGCAACCCTAGGAAACCTTCTAACACATGAACAATTGATTCTTGCTATTTGATCTTTGTAATCTCTTGGGTTTGGGTGTAATATTCTTAGAGAAGGGTTTTGGAGTTTTTGGAGAGCTTGGAAGAATGTGGGAAATGAAAATGAGCAAGGATCGTCTATGTTATAAAATAAATATTTTGACCCGACCCGATTTATACAGCCTATTATACGGGCCGTATAATTTATGCGGTTCCTATAATCAGGCCGTAGAATACCACCAGGCCACACCCTTCTCTGGAGCAAACCTACGGACCATTACGGGCCGTATAATTTATACGGTCCGTACAAATGGCCGTACAACTGGAACAATTCTGATTTTTATTCTCGTCGACTCGTTTGACTTCCAATCCTCGTGGAACCTTCTTGGCACTTATGTAACACTTCATTAACTGTACAGTAGGCCCTATAGCATCCCCTCAGGATAATCCTAAATAAATATTAGTTCAAATATAGTGGAGACCTTCCGAACACGACTTACGCTTCACTTCCTTCAACAAACTAAACTTCACATATTCGTATGACTCGAAATCTTATAGAATGCACCTTAAGCTATCCAATACTTCCCTTAATCTCATAAGGATTTCATAATCATCATATGCTCATACTAGCCTATCCACAAGGCAACACATCCAGAATTTCCGAGGTGTAACAATTTTCCCATTTCCTTATACCAAACACGCCCCTCCCTTTTCTCTCCCCTCTCTTATCTCTTTTACCTAAAACCCTAATAGCCGCCGCCTCGATTCCACTTTTCTCTCCTCGTCATACATGATTAAAATGGAAAATTGGCAGATGCACTTTGCTTTTGCAGTCCTTGTACGCCTAGTTTGGGAAAGGACAATTAATGTTCTTGTACAAACTCTCAGTGTGTTTGACAAACAAGGTAAAGCCTCAATCCCTTTTCCCTTTTTCTTCTGAAAGTCTGTAAGCTAGAAACACGAATGTGCAAGAATGCAAAAGTCGAAATCTTTGATTTCCATTGGTCTGCAAAAGTCAAAATCTTTGATTTCCATTGGTCGAGTCTATTTGACTTGGATCATGATGACCAGGCTAAAATCGAGCCTTTCATCTTTGTGTAGCGGTGATATGAGCCATCCGTTTCAAAATGAAGCACAATTTTTTAGAAAATTCACAAGTCCCACATCGGTGGTTTTAGGATTCTCAATAGTTTTGGGGTTCTATAAATAGAACCCCACCCGTCACAAAAAAAAAAGAAGAAGAAAAGGTCTTGAACACCCAAGCATATGCAAGAGCTTAAGATCTGAGTTTTGACTCGAGTTCTGAGCTGTATTAGTAAAATTTTACACTTAACTTTTTAAAGGTTAGGTTTGTAGTTTGAAAATTTTGATTTCTATTTTCTTGTGTGTGGCTGAGTTGAGGACAAGAAGCACAAAGGCTTTCAATTCCATTCTTATCAAAAAGGTAATTTTTTTTTATCATTTTCTGCTTTTGTTTAGTTTATGTTTAGATAAGACGCTTAGTTTAAGTATTGATCTAGTTATTGATTTGGTATTTGTTGGTATGAATGTCATAATTATGTTAATATTCTTGTGGTAACTGAATATTGGCTCAATTAAGTAGTATGTGTGAGATTGGAGTTTATTTGGCTGTTCAACCATATCTTGAACACTGTACAATTCTTTAGACACTCAAGCTATTGATACATGATCTTGAGTTTAGTAATTTGAGTCTGAAAGATTGGTAATGAAATGTTTTGGTCTCATGTGTCTAGGCTGTCTATTATTAAGTCAATGATATGCATTAATTAAAGGGTCATAACTAGGAGGAAAATGAGATTAGGAAGTGTTTCAATTAATAGAAGGCTGTTAGTTATTAAGAAGGAAGTGTGTGAGTTAATAATGGGTCATTAATTATTAAGAATGAATTGAGTAGGTATACTGCTTTACAGAACTGACCTTTGTGATGCCAAATATGTGAAATTGGCAGGGGGCAAGGGAAGAGCAGAGCAACGTAAACATTTTTAAATCTTATAGTATACTGTTTATCATTATATGGAGTCATGTCTAGAGGCAAAGCTATCATGAATTGTTTTGGATTAATCTTTAACGTTAGGTCACTGGGAATGGGGTAGGAACCTACATGGTTACTACATGACTTATTTGTGAGTACAAGTGTCTTGCTCAGCTGTTACATCTACATATGGTGTTTGGTAAATTAACATTAATCCAATAGCAAATTAACTAAATTATCCATCTGTATCAGTATTGTTCAAATATGTGATGAGAAATGGTTTAAATGACAGGATTTTTTATAGTCATATGGATTTTTGAGTAAACTAAAACCACAGGGCATAGAAGAGACTTTTAAAAGGTGCCTTGGGAGAGGATCAAGGGGAATCAAGCATTACTTGGTTCATAATACCTTTCCTCCACATAAAAGGCACCATGGCACTTCTATAAGCCCGTGGGGTGTATGTTTGCTATGTAAATGCATTGTGACCTTATAAATCCTATCATTAGACCAAAGGTTGAAAGTGAGGATCAGGTCTGGCTTGTTTAAGTTGTTTCTTTTGATTAAAACCAAATGATGAACTTGTTGATATAGTTTGATTGATTTTATACAAAAGAAGAAAGTAATTGTCTAGGTTAAAATCTGAGTATTGAGTTCATTTGTGAATGGAGGTTGAATCACTGAGATCACTAGAACCATTTGGATTCATTATGTCATTCATTTTCCCAAGATCCTGCTGAAGTTTAAAAGCATAAGTTGCTTTTGTCTTTCATTCATTCCCTCTGAGTTATAGTATGCATGAGAGTTGTATACTTGCTTGTGCATTTTTCTCATTTTTATGAACTTGATTGTGTCTCAAGGACCACTTCTGTGCCATCTCTAGATACTTAAATCTATTTGCATTCTGTTTATGCTTGTGTTGTGCCTCCTTATTCAAACCATAGGCTTTATACTTTGCATCCTATTGTTGTCAACACGACAAACTCTTTTCATGACCCCTCTTGTGTTTTTTTGAACTTGATTCCTTGTATAAACATGGCCTCCTTATTTTATATGAGGTAGTCAATGTGCTCAACTGAATTTCCCTATGTATTGCTATGCAAATTGATAATGTTTGAGGACCTGTTGAACCTAGGTGAATAACTTAGTTAATTCTTAGTTGGTTAGCCTAAGTATGCATTAGTTTTGAATTGATATCCTCAGTTAAAAATTGAAAGATGGTTAGGAGGTTAATAGCTAAAACAGAGTTGAGATTTAGTCCAAGTTTGAGGGGAAATATATAGGATTATATGTATATAGGTGTTGATAAGAGGAACAAGGGTGACACGAATATATGTACCTATAGAGTGTATCCTTAGGTATACCGTGTATATAATTGTGTATATGCAAGGTATATCACCTAGTATGTCGCATGTATATAGGGGAATATGAGATTTTTAAGAAATATATATCAAAGTGATTGAAGAAAATAGGGAATTCACTTAGGCTCCAGTATTTGATTCTCCTTAAAATCAGAACTTAAAAGTAAACTAGGCTTGGCCATTTGAAGTCTTAAAAATAAATCTATAAGGCACATTTAGCCCAAATGAGAAACAAGATAGGATCTGTATAGCTTTATTTAGGTGCAATGTTGTGTTGTCAAACCCAATGACTTAAAAATCATGTGTGTGTATGTGCTCTTGTCTCTTATATATGTATTGTACATATATGTATGTGTGTGTATCATAAGTTTAACAAACTGAATCTAACCGGGTCCCTCTTCTTTTTCCTCCTCCACTGCATGGGCCATACGGGCCAACTCGAAGCCAACCTGTTGGGCCTTGGGCCAAGGCTTAATATTATCGAGTCCAGTGAAGGCAAAATGGCAGCTAATATATATTAAACGCGTAAAAGGCCCAGCCATGGGTGAAAATGGCCAACTAGGGGCTTCGTAAGCCCCTAGCCTGCCCTTCCCTTAATTTACTTATTTATTATTTTTCTTTACTTAAAAAATTGTTGTATTTGTACTTGTAAATACTTGTAAGGATTTTATATTTATTGGAATCCTTATTGTATGAACTAGTCGCCTTAGGACAATGGGTTCTATACCGTTTAGTTGACTTTAGGTCCCCAAAATAATTTTTAAAACCCGAACTTAGCATAAGCAATTTCTCAAATAAAAAATGGAAGAGTAAACTTGTTTTGATACAAGTTAAAGATGAAAAGATGAGAGAAAGGAATTTCAAAGTCATGAACACTGCAATATATTTGAACAAATTCAAATCGATTTCTGAAGCTAAGAGATACGTCCTCTCTTATAAATTAAACTCAGTTTTTTTCTGAATCCAAATAAGGGAGTAAAATAAATGATTTGGGTCGAGCCCAGCAGAAAAATTGAGATTTCTGGGGCTAAAGCTCATCTGGAAAAACCAATACATTTGAATTATACTTGACCAATTTTTTTCAGAATAAGAAACAATTGTAAATAAATTTGGGCTGAGCCCAAAACGAAAAATACAATCCCTCTTATTAAAGTGTTTGGGGTCCTTAAGCCCAAATTCGAAGACAAATTTTTATTTTATTTTTTACATATGTTCATAATAATAAGAGCAAACTGTTTATATATAAGTGAAGGCATATTCAAATAAAATCCATTCGTAAATATAAAGGTTTTAGCTAGGACGTTCTAACGTGTTATATGGATTGACCCGTAGACAAGTGTTGGATTAAGCATGAACAGAAAAAAGGGATATATATTTATTTATGTTATAAAACCAAAACATTTTATAGACAAAATATACTATCCTTATACATAAAATGAGACTATTCGTATCCGGATATTATAAATTCGAACCTAAATACCCCGTATATAAGGGGAATATATTCAAATTTTTCAAAACTAGATGATATGCAATAAATGACATTTTTTATAAATACGGGAATAAACACAAAATAAACAGTTCATGCAAATGATCATACACTGGAATTCAAAGGTTAACCTTATAGTACGGATCCTTAATACTAGGGTGCCTAACACCTTCCCTAGGAGATCACCAGAACGCTTACCTAGAACTTTGGATTACGAAGGTTTTATCACTATATTTGAATAAACCCTTCACCTTTCTTTTTCTAATTTCCTAAAAATTAGGTGGCGACTCTTTTAAAACAAAGTCCGAAAGAGCACCAACAAGTTCGAAGTAGCTTTTCGAGCGCTAACCCCACTCGCAAAATGCGAACCGTAACAAATGGCGACTCTGCTGGGGACTTAAGGTTCTAACCATAAGGATTCTAATATAATATGAGTATATTTGCTTTAACTGTTTATATGTTTACTTTCTCGCAATTATTAACTGTCATTGCATGCATATCATAACTCCGCCACTCCTAGCATTTATTTTACACTTTGTGTCACGACCCAATTTGGCTAAGCCGTGTGGGCACTTACCTTTCCCACCTCAGTAAGCGAACCCTAAACCCAACGAAAATAAAGGAATAAATAAATAAATCAATTAAGCGGAAGATAATAATCACGTAAGTCTTACAATAATAAAATAGAAAAACGGTGGTTTAAGCCATACAAGAGCATCTAGAATTCGAAATATACAAGTCTGGAAATATAATAATACATCAAATATCTATATGTCTTAGAATGGAAAAGTAAGACATAAATAAGGAGGAGTCTTCAAGGCAGCGGACATCTCGTGCTTACCCTGTCGGCTCGAAGCAGTCCTGATAGCGACTATCAGCCACGGGAGATGGAAGAAGACCCAACCTGGAACTCTGCACTCATAAAAGAATGCAGCAAGTGCAGGTCAGTACAAAATCACAGTACTGATAGTTATCATAGGCCGACTAGTATAGCTAAAATAATTCAGACAATAAAGCAAGATAGGCAGATAAATCAACAAGTATAAGTCAAACATAATCGGAACCAACAACAGGTCATGGCCTAGGTAGAGCATCTAAACCCAAATGTGCCAAGTCTCAATATGTCCAATCGAAATCATCACGATATAACCTAACATCACAAGTAAAGCACCAGATTATCAAAATATAATCCATGATGCAATGCAATAATATATGAATGCGAATGAAATGCTGTGTACACATGTACTCCGGACGGAATACCTCCACATCTCGGTAGCACAACACAAGGTGACTCGCGAAGTCTAAGTGCTACTCGTCCCGAATCTTTTCCCAATTGACAGACGAAACTCCGGATCTTTGCCCACAGAGGATTTTCTTTAGCACCACCGTGGGGAACTCGCGGAGTCCATGCACTCACTCAATTCACGATTCTGGGACAAGCATCGAATATCGGACTCTCACATAACTCTCATCCAAATCCAGTCCAGCTTATCACAGTATTTCATCAAGTATCAACAATGTGTCAACAGTATATCATGAAGGATGAGAATGCATGAAATGTATGTGTCAACATCAACAATCAAATCAATATCACAAGTACCAAACATAGGTACGCCAACAATATCATGAAAGACTACACAAGTCATATAGAACTCTATCCTTGTTTCAACATCAACAAGTAAGGTACTACAATATCACAATCACGATGGAACATCAATACCCATATCTACTATCAACATGTGGCATCAAGCCAACAACGATAGAACAATCAAGTCACAAGCACAACGGGGTGGCTAACCGCAATCACATAACACGGCCCAACCTAAGACAATATCCATCCCAACTTCATACCCCGAAGGTTTGCATGCTGTCTCCGACAATATCATCTAAATATATGCTTCACTACATGAAGTCTCACCAAGGGTAAGCAATAACCTACCTGGATAGCCGAACAGCGATACACCAATAATCACTCCTTAGCCTTGCCCTTCCGCTGAGCTCAAGATCAAGAAAGACTACGCATATTTGAAATCTAGATTAGAAATTATGAAGATCGATACCTAAATTTCTATCATTCAAATTAGGTCAAAACCAACCCTAGAATTTGGAAAAACGGGGCCCACAATGTCAAAACGGGAAATTCGGGGGTAAAATATCTAATTAAACACTAGTTAATCAAAACACATCAACTAATTGCTAAATTAATTCAAGGGTTCATCCAATTTCTAAATCCAAGCAAAACCCCTAATTTTGGCTATACCCTAACTCTTAGATTCAAGAATTCAACACTAATAATGGAAGATATATGATTTAACAACCTTAAATACATCATAATCTAGTATAAACCCAAACAATTTCATCATTTAAATGCCTAGGTAGAATATCCATTAAATCCGCTTTTCATCTTCCATTACTAAGGAACTAACAAGGAACAAGGGATTCTAAAATGATTAGGAATAATGAATTAGTAAGGAGATTAGTAGGACTTACCACTAAGAATTTTCCCCAAGAATCTTCTAGAACACTTCCCAAGAGCTCAATTTTCATAATGGTAATAAATGATAGACTAAGGGCTTTTATTACACTCTTAATGAAAATAACAGGCTGATACCATTACGGCAACATTGGGACTGCCATGACGTCTACTCAGACCGTCGGGATGGTTAGGACAAAATAAGCTTGGCAGGCCCAACGTCCATGGACGGTACTGTTGCCGCTCTGGCTGACACCAAGTACTAGAAATACAGAATATTTTCCAAGTCTCAACCGAAATCCCGTCCAACTTGGAGGTCATCTGCTCCCAAACCACATACACAGACCCACATAAAAACACACTACGAAGGCACTCGTGGCCTCGGAGTTTTCAGCGGAGGTCTGTTGATCGATTCAACCCCCGATACCTCAATCTAACATCCCAACCCAAGTCCCAAAATTCCTCCGAGTGCATTGGGAACTGAAACAGATATACACACAAGTTCTAGACGACCATCCGGACCTCTCGGAATCGACGAATTTCCGAAAAAGGTCCATTTATGTTACACCTCGCAATTTTAGAGCATGATCACGCCATGTATTTCACCGTATTAATGGAGTATCGGAGACATCCTATGAAGTTTTGAAAGGTACAATCCATGGGAAGTACGTAACAATGAAGTAAAAGATGAATTATGATCTCGTAAGTCGTAACCGGGAAGGACAACCTTGGAACCAAAGGACATGACCCTTATCAAGTATAATTAATGATAAATATCATGTATGGAAAGTTTCAGAAGATTTCGGGATCAAGAAAATCGAAGTAAATAAGTTTGTTGAAAATTTGGAAAAAATTTGGCAGAATTTTGGACAGAATTTTGGGTCAATTATAGAGACCTCTCCTAGTATATCAGGAGTTTTGAGATGTTTCAAGAGTCTAAAATGAAGTTTGTCGAGTGTAGTTTCCAACGCAATAAACCGTTCGTCAATACGACAACGGAGTAGGGAGTTATGGGCATTTTAAAACGGACTGCCAGATGCCCGCGAACCTACGCGGAAATTCTAGAAGCCACTTAAAAAGGCCCACCAATTTCGGCCCATCAGCCCAAACCGAATTGGACTACTATATATACCCTCTTAAATCATCTAAATCACCTCAGTTTTCACCATTTCTCATCTCCACACTTATCTAAAAGCTCCCATAATATTCATCCAACATTCTTACACCAAGATATAGCAAATTCAGGAGTTCCTACATCAAATTAAGCTCGGGTTTGTAAAATTAACAATGAATCTCGACGAATCAAAGAAGGGCCACGACTTTGGGGCTCATGATTTCACAAAACCGAACCTTCTAGACCCTATGAGCTCTCTTCAACACTCCAAACTATTCCAAATCAAATCAAGAGAAGATCGAGCCATAAAATCCTTAACTAGTTCTTAGAAGGAGTTTGTTCATACTTCTAATTGAACTTGTGGTGGATAAGCTTTAGGGTGAATAGTGTGAGGTGAAGATCTTCAAGTTATAAGGTATGTTTTTCATCTTGAGTTTGATATTAAGTCGTTTCTTTTGAGGATTTTAATGGTTTAAAGTAAGGAAAAACATATCACAAAGGTCGTAGATAGATATGTTGATGTTGTTTGCTTATGGATTGATTTTCGAAGGAAGTTTCAGACGCATATGTATATATTTGTTATGTAGTATCTTGATTATGTTATGGTTGATGTTTTTAATGATGTTTGGAGTTGTTTTGGAATTTGGAGGAAGTAAATAATGCAGGGGAGATGCTGCCCGAATTTCGACAGATTCTAAGAGGATTTAATTTGAAGGCTTGAGATAAGCATATGACAATGAGCCTAACAATAGTATGAATGGTTTTATATGTAGATTACGAGACCGGAAGTTGGTTGGAAAGTTCAGAAGTGAACTTCCAAGTATGTTAAGGCTATTCCTTTTTTTCTTGGCATGATTCCACATATGGTAGGAGCGTAAAGAGCCTTATGAATAGAGATTTGTCAAAATAGAGCTTGTCATATTGTGGCATAGTTTCCAAGTGTTATGTTGTTTTTCTGAGGGACCATATCCCCTCCCTATGTCCCTGAGTTTATAGAAAGACAGAAGAGACATGTGACAGTATCAGTGTTTTTCAGCATATGCATGATATAATGCATGATATACATAGATATTTTTCTTTAGCCTGGCCACTTGGTCAGTGAGCCATTTTTGTTACGACCCAGCTAGGGGCCGCGACGGGTACCCAGGGCTAGCCACTGAGCACTGCTCGTTCTACTACTCGTCTTACTCATTTAATGCTCTTTTATCAACATTATACTCAAATTGTAGGAAGATCATATTTTATATGGAAACGTGAATACCTTTATATACATATGCCTCTTGGCCATCAAAATAATATATACATATAATAGCATCTCATGAGACCATCTAACCCACACTGCGCATCTACGAGCCTCTACTAGAGTACTAAACATAAGGACGGGACAAGACCCCGTCATGCCCAGAAATACATATACAAGCATATACACAAAAAAATCGTCATAAGCACCTCCGAACAAAGGAGTGCTTTCAATCGGCTAACAGCTACTGCTGGTCTGGGTCGAGCTCTCCTTCTTGTCTACCTATGGGCATGATCACAGCGTCCAAAGAAAACGGACGTCAGTATGAATATTGTACTGAGTATGAGAGGCATAAACAATGAAATAGAACAATGACATAAAGGAAATATCAATATGGAATATATATATATATATATATATATATATATCTAACTGTCATGTATAAAAGAGTTAAGCCATGCTGGCTTACTCGTACTCGTCATCATATCATGTATGCATAATGTATAAGCTGCCCGCTCATATAGGTGTGGTGTAGTAATGTATAAGCTACCCGTCCATACGGATCGGTGTGATAATCATAACATGAGCCTGCGTCCAGTCCTCCCGCATCCGGGGTATCATCTCATGCCGCCCACTAGTGGTGTCTGCCCATGCCATTTGGCCATGGTGTATCATATAGCTGCCCGCCTTAGCGGTGACTGCCCGTCCAACTGGTCGCGGTGTTATATCATCATCATACATGTTCATCGTAACATACTTATCATAATACATGCATAAGGCTTATGAACAACTTTACTTTATCGGGGTGACGTAAGGTCGTGATCCCCCGATTTCATTATGGAGCAAGTATTGACATCCTGCCTCACCTTGAAGGAACTAACATATAAGGTGAGTGTGAGCAATAAATATCATCATGCCATTTTAGGATCATCATATCATATTTCTTATCTTATGTTATCATTCATAGATGTAGGCTTTTAGATTTCCGGAATATAGGAACCCATAAAGAGGAGGAAAATTATGCTATGAGATTCATGCCATTAGGAATAAGGGACTAGCCTCACATACCTTTGAAGTTTAACTAAGCTATCGTTCGCTTCTTCTCCTTCGATATCGCGTTTCTACCTTCAAAAGAGAATTCGCATTTACGTTAGTTAATCGACTATAAGAACGCGCTACTATTTCTAGGGAAAATTGGGCGGCACTTCCTTTGTTTATACTACTTTTCCCATATTCTATATTAACTCCCAAACGCTCACAACAACGTTCACAATATTGTATTCAACAATCGTCATTTATCTACATTTTCCACATTCCACCATTTTTCTCTAATTTCACCGCATTTATGGGTTTAGCTCATCATCACATCTTCTCATACATCACACCTATTTCATGGTCTACACGTCATTTATAACATATTTATACTCCCAACTCATCAGCATTCATAATGCAATCGAACTATCATTTAACTATGGCACTATTCACATTTTATGACCCATTTACTACACTCTTCTATAATCCATGTGTTTCAATGTATTAATGCTTCAATCATCATGAGAAGGTCATCAAACTTACCTTGGGTAGTGTTGGAACAAGCCTTGAGCAACAACACTCTTTTATGCCAAAAACCCTATTTCACTTCCTTTGCAACTTCTTGGTGTAGATGATCTTTGATGAGCTTCACACCCTTGGTTCCATGGATTTCATGTAGTTGTCCACTAGTTTCCCTTAAATTCTTGTGGATGAAATGTTTAGAATGTTCTAGAGTCCTCTTGAGTTGTGTAGATAAGAAATGAAATGAAAATGAATGAAAAGAGTCCCTTATATTAATCACAAAATCTGATTTTTAAAGAACAGTAGTCAGGTGCACAGTGGCCGTAAACCCAGCTTACGGGCCATATTCTGGTTTACGGTCCGTCCTCCATGACCGTATTTAAGCATATCAGAAACAAAAAGGTTTGCTGTAGGTCATGGTGGTTTACGGTCACAATTTACGGGCCGTATTTCAATTTACGGTCCGTATTCTGAGTCGTATTTTACCATTTCAACATTTGACAGAAAGTTAAAGTTTTGATAGTTGGAAGGCGATGGCACTTTACGGTCCATAAATAACTTTACGGGCCGTATTCTGTTTTACGACCACTGGGCCGAAATGCAAATCTGCAACCTTCGCGTTTTCAAAACTCATAGGTAGTCTTTCCCTTCTTAGTAGAACATCGTACACTCATACTCTTCGTTGGTGTACTCGTTGTACGGTCACGGAGAAATTTCCGAGGTGTAACAATTTTCTTTTGCCTGGCCACTTGGTCAGTGAGATAGATTTCCTAGCCTACGAGTCAGTGAGACAGATTTCTTGGCCTACGGGTCAGTGAGACAGATATGCCTGGCCTATGGGTCAGTGAGACAGATTGCCTGGCCGACGGATCAGTGAGACAGATTGCCTGGCCGATGGGTCAGTAAGAATTTTCAGTTGCCTGGCCACTTGGTCAGTGAGATATATAATAGTATTATATTGCATTTCATATGAGAGAGGTCAGGTGAGATTTTCAGGGCATTCATTGGCCTCCAGATTGTATTTTTTTTCAATTTAGTTTCAGTTATTCCATTGCCTTACATACTTAGTACATTGTTTCATACTGATGTCCCTTTTTCTTGGGGACGCTGCGTTCTTACCCATAGGTTCAGGTAGCCAAACAGGTGATCCAGCCCCGTAGGTCTTCCACTCAGCTGTAGTCAGGGTGCTCCACTTGGTTCGGAGCTGCAGTCCCTTTTGGCATGCTATTTTGACATATATATATCGGTATGATGGGGCCTTGTCCTGTCCTTTCTACAGCTCGTGTTCCCTAGAGGTCTGTAGACAGTTGTATGTAGTTGGGATGTTATATATCCTTGTCGGCTCTCATTTTTGTTGTACAACATAGATAGCAGCCTCGTCGTCTTGCTCAGTTGTGTATATATATTTTGGGTGTGTGTGCCTAGTTCAGACGAGATAGTCAGCATATATATATCCAGATTATGGCCTCGCCGGCTTGTTCGTATTGTCTGTGTGCAGGTAGGCCTTATCAGAGTTTCAGATTTTGAGTGGTTCGCTCGGGCCTAGTTTGGCACCGAGTGCCGGTCACGCCGCTCCAGATTTGGGGCGTGATAGTTTACCCAAAAGTCCATTTTGTGTCAACTCTTTTTTGCTTAGGGCCCAAATTTACAAAAGGTCGCCCGAATCAATTTTAGATACCTTGAGAAGCGTGTCAACGGTCCTTTCGGGTCAAAAGTGAGCTAACCAAGCTCGAAAAGGGGCGAAGGTGTCGGAAAGCCTATAACGACCAAACTAGTCGTTACATCAGATACCAATTAAACAATCGCTCGTCCTTGAGTGACAAGGAAGAGAGGATGGGAAAATGCTCGAAACAGCAATAACTGAAGATATCGGTCACACATGTAGGACTTCTCCTTACAGGAAAGATTCTCGTCGAACAAAACTGAATCCCAACGAATGATACAGAACCACCAAAATGGTACTTCTCCAACCCAGAACTATGGAAAACCGAACGAACATTCGAATGATCTGGTGAAAAACTAACCACAGAACAAGGGTTCCAACAATAGGTAATCTCAAACAGGCCAAAGCACCTCGGCTCACATACCAGTCACAACTCTCTAAACTTAGCTCAAGCTCCAATTATCATATCTCCATATTCGGCTTTCCATCGCAACTGATCCTAGAATAAACGAATCGTTTTACTCGAATTCTTTGGTTTGGATAAAACTGCAACTCTGCACGCAATCAATAGGCCCCCCACAAACAGTTCCCAAACCAACGCAATCCCCTGAAACATGGTTACAAACCATAGCCCATTCCGAACCCATAAAATACTATGATTCTGCTAACTCCTTCTCCAACATCTTCTGAAGTCGTTACTCACACCACGATTTCTTAGAAATATACGAACACATATACCGAAATTCTGAAACCATAATTTACTCTCGCCAGAAAGAATCCTTGATTCATCTGCGATCTCTACGCAATTACATCAAATTGATCTTACCGGCAGCCAACTTAGCCAGTTCCAAATCTTCGTAAACCTTTAATCACAATACTGGAACCATACCCCGGAATATCTCGTCAAGCAAAGAACTGATCACTATAGAGACCTCTCGCGCAATAGTTTCCCCTCAATTCTATACTAGGCTCATTGTATACAATTATTCTATCCAAGTAACTGTTCTTAGAAAATATCATCAAATCCATTAGGAAATCATAACAAAGCTCGGTAATTTTGCCATACCTCAAATCTGAGCCGAAACACATTGAATATTTAAATATCTTCCTGGAAATATAACCATAGACCATTTAGCTTAATTCGAACCATGCTGAGCCTGAATGAATGCACAACTGTCGAAAACCACCAATAATCATTAGAACTGACTCTGAATTTCGAAACCAATCACAGCCATACCACGCATAACAAATCTCATCCATCACTTTCGACTCCACCAGCAGATTCCTATCCCAGTTATCAACTTAGTACCGAAGAGCTATACCTTACGATGTCAAACTTCACGTTTCTCAACCTTTACCCAATACGCAAATCCGATACAACCCAGAGCTTTTCGGCGCATACCTTAAGCTTCATATAGTAATTATATAACCATCGAACCTCTCAAAGTATCACCTCGAAATGCTCATAAATTCTCTGAAGGTATCCAATCTTACACTGCCACTCGAATTCTCACGCAATTTCCCCCAAGTCTTTAATAACCAAAAGCTCTTACCCAAACTGTCCAGTCAATATTACTTGCCATCATACTATATTACACGAGCAAGGTCCTTCCTTGGAAATATAACTCTAGCCTCACATAACAGGAATTTGACAATCCTTTCTCTTAAAGCACACTGGCTCATCACTGTAGAATGTCACAAAACTTATCTGATGGTGTACCACTAAGCTACTTTTATAAACCTCAACAAGTCGGTTCACTGAAATATACTTCTTACTAGTCACGGATCACAAACCTCACAAAACTCTGTCATATCACATAGTCCATCCCTATAGATTTCCTTCTTAAGCTCTCGCAACAAACACATCTCAACTGGAAAATGCAAGACGACGACACCACAATCCATGCTGAACCAAGAAATCCCCAAAACGTACCTTTTTCTTATCGATTCACAATCAGCTATACCTTTTCTCGACTCGTCAATTCCCAATTTTCTAATTACTTCACGATCATCGATACCGTAATCAATCCTCGAATCCACTCCATCGAATACCACATAATCATAAATCTTGCAAGCTAGCCGAATTAATCCTGGAGATAGGATCGTACCACACACTCTACACATTAGCATCTCCTTAACGCTTACCACTCCGAACTGAATGCTCTCTAATTCCGGCGTATCACACAATAGCATCACTAATATCCTTATGTATCGCACTGAATCGTCCTTGCCTAAATTTCCTTACTCAATTTCTGAAATGTATACCGAACTTAACTCAATTAACCTATTATCGTATATTCTATCATTTCAAGTACCCAGATTTACTAATCCCTTACTCAAATCCTTAACGTTACTAGTCCTCGAAGAATCACCTCAACTATCGGATCTGAATACCTCTATCCACTTGCACTATTATCCCTTTTTTAACATCGCTAGTAGCGGGATCTAGACAATTTTACACAAGGAATACAAGGTTCCCAACCTTAGTCCATCACCGATCGCTATTAGTCTATGACATAACCGAACATACCAACTCATCCATAATCTCTCAAGCCCACTCTGCACTGTACAATCGCAACCAGGCTCTCACATCATAACTCTTGTTTCCATGATTTTCTTGATGCCCTTAACTTCGCAGATCCCAATCAACCTCATCGGTCACTCTTTTACTGTTTGCCATGATATAATGCCCCCGCAGCCCAACACAACTCACGTACTCATATTACCTCATCTCAATCTCCTAAACCCGATAGCAAGATGCCTCATTGTAACCCTTCAATTCCCGTATTCCATCTCAAATCACTCTATCAGTATCAACCAACAACACTCAAATCCACTCGATCCTCTAAACTAATCATCTCTTTGTGCCGAACGAACCACAAACAATATCAATACTTCTCCTCAAATCGAAGTGTAGCAACCAGTAACTTCCCAGGTCATTAACTCATCGCATACGCCCATAATTGAAGTCATTTCTATCAGTCGATTACTAGCTCCTCAGAAGCCTACAACTTAGTCAAATTTATCGACCAACAATGAGACCATATCATTCACTTACTAACCGAGTAGTCCTTCAACATTAACTAGCTTATATCGAGAATGACTTTTAGTACCATATCTTTGAGATATCACGTGAACCTGTAAGTACGACCGTTACCAACCCATGCCGAATTATTCCCACAAGATTCAATACTCTATAATAACCATGACTCAGACAACCACCCCCGTCGGTACCGTTCTGACATGCCGAACCCCTTTTTACTTTTCACAACCAAACACGAAGTTCGCCTTCGCATTAATTGCAACCTTATCCTGACAACCAAGTCAGATACCAATATTTTTTTCCCCAATACCACGAAAAGTACACATATCCAAGATAATCCAAGAAGTCTTACTTTGCTACACACTTGCACAAAAGCTACCTTCATGTCTTTATCGTCAACTTCTTTTCTTTATTACCCGCGATCATAATACGTATGCTGACATTCGATGGCCATCACCAAACTTACACATGTTCTCACATACCGAAGTCTAATAATCTACCATTGCTAGATCGTCGACCCGCCATTAGTTCACCAGTGTCACGCACACCATCATAAAGTCCTGACGAAGTTGAAGTCAAATCGATCATATCATCGAGTAACCCATGATTGTTAAGCCATAATTGCACTTTGTCTCTTCCGAGCAACCCCACGCTGAAACATGGAGACCCTGTAATCCTCTAAACTATCTTTCCATTTGTCACAAACTCTCATGATAAACGAGTCTAATCGCGAGTCCACATAGCAACCAAGTCTAATTGCGACTCCATACAATCGAAACCTCAGGCCTTAACTAGATACTGAACTTGATCACTTTCCCAAATCAGAATAACACATCTCGCACCAAACCACCGCACGTCTTAGATCCACCATTCACATAAGAATTTAGAGACGAGTAACCACCCTCCATGGGTGATTAAGATAAGAAAGTTCAGATACCAATTTGAATAAAGTCACACGAGAGAATGAAAGAGCGGGAAGTTTCCTAAATGCCTTATAGCCTCTTGCAGATAAGTACGGAGCTCATCGTACCGATCCACAAGACTCTACTAGACATGCTCTTGTATTATAGACCGGATAACCTAGGGCTCTGTTACCAACTTGTCACGACCCTATTTGTCTAAGCCGTGCAAGCAATTACCTTTCCCACCTCGGTAAGCGAACTCTCAATCCAACAAAAATAAAGGCATAAATAAATAAATTTATCAATTAAGAGAAAGAGAGTAATCACGTTAGTCTTACGATAATAAAATTAGAAAATTGCAGAAATAAGGAAATACACCCAGGGTCTAGTCTAAGCCATACAAGAGCATCTAGAATTCGAAATATACAAGTCTGGAAATATAATAATACATCAAATATGTATATGTCTCAGAATGAAAAAGTAAGACATAAATAAGGAGGAGTCTTCAAGGCAGGGGGCATCTCGTGCTCACCCTATCAACTCGAAGCAGTCTTGATAGTGACTATCAGCCAAGGGAGATGGAAGAAGACCCAAACTGGAACTCTGCACTCATAAAAGAATACAACAAGTACAGATCAGTAAAAAACCACAATACTAGTAGGTATCATAGGCTAACTAAGTATAGTTAACATAATTCAAACAATAAAGCAAGATAGGTAGATAAATCAAAAAGTATAAGTCAAACATAATTTGAACCAAGTACACGTTATCTCCTAGGTAGAGCATCTAAACCCAAATGTGCCAAGTATCAATATGTCCAATCCGAAGTCATCACAATATAAGCCAACATCACAAGTAAAGCACCAGATCATCACAATATAAGCCATGATGCAATACAATGCAATAATGTATGCATGTGAATGCAATGCTGTGTACGCATGTACTCCGGATGGAATACATCCAACGTCTCGGTAGCACAACCCAAGGTGACTCGCGAAGTCTAAGTGCTACTCGTCCTGAATCTTTTCCCAACAGATAGACGAGACTCCGGATCTTTGCCCACGGAGGATTTTTATCAGCACCACCCTGGGGGACCCGCGGAGTCCAGGCACTCACTCAATCCACGATTTTGGGATAAACATTAGATATTGGACTCTCACATCACTCTCATCCAAACTGAGCCCAGCTCATCACAGTGTTTAATCAAGTATCAATAATGTGTCAACAGTACATCATGAAGGATGAGAATGCGTGCAATGTATGTGTCAAAATCAATAATCAAATCAATATCATAAGTACCAAACATGGATACGCCAACAATATCATGAAAGACTACACAAGTCATATAGAACTCTATTCTCGTATCAACATCAACAAGTAAGGTACTACAATATCGCAATCACGATGGAACATCAATACCCATATCTACTATCAACACATGGCATCAAGCCAACAACGATAGAACAATCAAGTCACAAACACAATGGGGTGGCTAACCCCAATCACACAACAGGGCCCAACCTAAGACAATATCCATCCCAACTTCATACCTCGAAGGTTTACATGCTGTCTCCGATAATATCATTTAAATATATGCTTCGCTACACGAAGTCTCACCAAGGGTAAACCATAACCTACTTGGATAGCCGAACAACGATACACCAACAATCACTCCTTAGCCTTGCCCTTCCACTGAACCTCAAGATCAAGAAAGTCTAGGCATATTTGAAATCTAGATTAGAAATTATGAAGATCGATACCTAAATTGCTATCATTCAAATTAGGTCAAAATCAACCCTAGAATTTGGGAAAATGAGGTCCATAAGGTCAAAACGGGAAATTCGGGGGTAAAATATCCAATTAAACACTAGTTAATCAAAACACATCAACTAATTGCTAAATTAACTCAAGGGTTCATCTAATTTCTAAATCCAAGCAAAACCCCCAATTTTGGGTATAAACCCTAACTCTTAGATTCAAGGATTCAACACAAATAATGGAAGATATATGATTAACAACCTTAAATACATCATAATCTAGTATAAACCCAATCAATTTCATCATTTAAATGCCTAGGTAGAATATCCATTGAATCTGCTTTTCATCTTCCATTACTAAGGAACTAACCAGGAAAGAGGGATTCTAAGATGATTAGGAATAATGAATTAGTAAGGAGATTATTAGGACTTACCACTAAGAATTTTCCCCAAGAATCTTCTAGAATAGTTCCTAAGAGATATTTTTGTAATGGTAATAAATGACAGACAAAGAGCTTTTATTACACACTTATTGAAAATAACAGGCCGATACCGTTACGGTGGCATCGGGACCGCCACGGTGACACCGCCCCGACATCCAGTCAGACTGTCACGACCCGACTAGGGGCCGTGACGGGTACTCGAGGCTAACCACCAAACACCACTCGTTCTACTACTCATCATACTTATTAAACATTCTTTTATAAATTTCATACACAAATCATAAGAAAATCATCTTTCATTTGAAAACATAAATACTTTTATATACATAAGACTTTCGGCCATCAAAAGAATACATGTATATATATACATACATAATGGCAATCTCGTGAGACCATATAACCCACACTGTGTATCCACGAGCCTCTACTAGAGTACTAGACATATGCACGGGACAAGACCCCGTCGTGCCCAAAATACATATACATATATATACACAAAAGAATGAACCAAGTAGCACCTCCGAAACTATGGAGTGCTCTCAGGTCAGCTGATAGCTCCTATGAGTCTGGATCAAGATCACCTCCCTGTCGACCTGTGGGCATGAACACAGCGTCCAAAGAAACTAGACGTTTGTACGAACATTGAACTGAGTATGAGAGGCATAAACGATAATGATACGTCACTGAAATAAAGGAAACATCAATAAGGAACATCTGTATCTGACTGTCACGTATAAAAGAAATAACACATGCTGGCTTACTTCATAATCATCATCATATCATATATGCATAAATGTATAAGCTGCCCGTCCATATCGAATCGGTGTGATAATCATTAGCCTGCGTCCAGGCCTCCCGCGTACAATCTCATGCCGCCCACTAGTGGTGTCTGCCCATGTCAGCTAGACATGGTGTATACATATAGCTGCCCGCCTTAGCGGTGTCTGCCCGGCCATATAGGCGCGGTGTGATAGCATTATGTACATATCATAGACCTATCATATTCTCATCATATTATTATCATAATGCATGACTGGAAACTTAAGACAATTATACTCTATCGGGGTGACATAAGGTCGTGATCCCCCGATTCCATTATGGAGCATCTCTGTGTATTCTGCCTCACCTTGAAGGAAATAGTGTATAAGGTGAGTGTACAACAAACGACATTATTAACTTATAGAAACATCATATCATAACTCTAGAATCTTTAGACTCTAGCTTATCATCATCATTATTAGGCTCATAACGTATCTCTTATCTCATATAGCTATTCATGAACATAGACTCATCGTCTTCCGGAATGTAGGAGAATTATGAAGAGGAAAGAAAAATCATGCTAGAGGATTCATGCCATAGAAATAAATGACTAGCCTCACATACCTTTTACGCTTAACTAATCTATCGGTTGATCATTCTCCTTCGATGCTCGCGTTTCTACCTTCAAGAGGATTCACATTAACATTAGTTAATTGGCTATAAAAACGTTTTACTATTTCTAGGGAAAATTGGGCAGCATTTACTTTGTTTCTAGTATTCTTCCCACATTCTATATCAACTCCCAAACGTTCATAACAATATTCACAATATCGCAAACAACAATTATCATTTATCTACATTTCCCACAATTCACCATTTTCCTTCAATTTCTCCACAATTATGGTTATAGCTCACTATCGCGTTTTCTCATATGTAATACTTATTCCATGATCTAAATGTCATTAATAGCATATTTACAATCACAACATATCGATAATCATTAGTCAATCCAAACCTTTACCCAACAATGTCACTATTCCCATATTTATGACCCATTTTCTATATCTTTCTACAATCCATGGGTTTTTAACTTTCAACACCTTAAACAATCAAGAATGATTATAAAACTCACCTTAGATGATGGATGAACAACACTTGAGTTGAACTTCTCTTCTTGCACCAAAACCCTAACTCACTTCCCTTGAGTTTTCTTAGTGTAGATGAATTTTACTAGGTCTCATACACTTGATTTCATGGATTGGGTGTAGTTGATCATGGTTTTCCCTTAGTTTCTTGTGGATGAATAATGGAGAAA
Source organism: Lycium barbarum (assembly GCF_019175385.1). Taxonomy (NCBI): domain Eukaryota; kingdom Viridiplantae; phylum Streptophyta; class Magnoliopsida; order Solanales; family Solanaceae; genus Lycium; species Lycium barbarum. The sequence continues at coordinate 44,488,295 of NC_083342.1, read as the reverse complement.
GTTCTAGAGGCTTCTTGGTGTGTGGAGAAGTGGAAATGAAATGAATTAAAATGAGAGAAGGGTCCTTATATAAAATCTTGAAATCAGTCCCGACCGAGATATACAGTACGATCGACGAAGCGTCGATCGCATCGACGGAGCATCGATCTGATCGTCGAAGTTGTTAAATTTCCAGTGAGAAACCTTTCGTTTCCTTTCATTCTACAGTGAGAAGGACGGTCCGTCGAACTGATCGACGGAGCATCGACCTGATCTGTCGAATGGTCTTCGCGCTAACTCAATTCTACGGCACAATCGACAAATCTTCTGCCCGTCCGACGGTACAAAGAACGACCGTCGAATCCCCCTTTCGCAGAACTGCAGTGAAGTTTCATTTGACGAACTTTTCTCACTTGCCTCTAACTTCTTTGGAATCTTAATTAGAATCATTAAGCATCCCTTCATACTTGTAGGGACATCATGTACACCTTAACTTACGTTAGTCCATTCACCGCTCAGCAACCCAAAGTTCCGAGGTGTAACACTCTTCCCCCCTTTTTGGAACATTCGTCCTTGAATGTTAAGTACTCGCGAATTCTACAAATATTTCGCCAGAGTTTCCCCTGTAACTTGGCACTACCATCCTGTCACAACAACCCATAATAAAATTGCCTCACAGGGCCACAACACAATGAAACTATAAATTGGCCACACACGACCAAAAGCATGAAAAGTAAGCATACATACCTTATATTGTTGGCGTTTCATCTTGAACCTCTCTTGGGGGTTGAATAACTGCGGATATGTGGATTTCATTTTCTCTTCCGCTTCCCAAGTCATTTCTTCTCGGATGTTATTTCGCCACAATACTTTGACTGAAGCTACTTCCTTATTTCGAAGTCTCCGTACTTGCCTGTCTAATATGACAATGGGCTCTTCTTCATATGATAGCTTTTCTGTCACCCGAACGTCATCTATTGGAACAATTTTTGTGGGATCTCCAATACACTTGCGGAGCATTGAGACATGGAAGACTGGATGAACTGACTCAAGCTCTGAAGGCAGGTCCAATTCATAGGCTACATGACCCACCTTGCGGATAATTTTATAGGGTCCAATGTATCGTGGACTTAATGTCACGACCCAAACCGATGGGCCATGACTAGTGCCCGAGCTGGGCACCCGTATACGACCCACTAGATATAATCAGACTGAAATTGAAAACAATATGGCACTTTGTAAAAGCATGCTGTGAACTCATCATATCATATATCAGAAAAAACCTGTCTGCTGAGAAGTCACAGTTAACCAAAACATAAAAAATATGCAAGTCGATAAGGCTACCGCTATACACGGGGACGTCTAAGATGAACTACATCGATATAGCTAACCAAACCGTATATACACAACCCACATATGTCAACAGACCTCTAAGAGTATAGCAGAATCTATGTCAAAAGGATCTGTACCAAAATAACTCAAGCACCGGAACAATCGAGCTCTCCAAGCAGCTGGGCGAAAGTCCTAAGATAGAGGATCACCAAACTGTGTGTCAGTACCTGCGGGCATGAAACGCAGCCCCCGAAGAAAGGGGGTCAGTAAGGAAAATGTACTGAGCATGTAAAGCATAAAGTACGATAAAGAAGATCATGACTGAGTAAAAGATGACAGGAGACAAGTATGATAATCAAGGAATACCAAAACATCTGTGCTTTATGAGATGCGTCATGCATATATATAGTATACCGTACCCGGCCCATTATGGGACTCGGTGAATGAAGTCATATACATATATACCGTACCCGGCCCTCTAGTGAGGGACTTGGTGAAATAATCATGTATATATCGTACTCGGCCCTCTAGTGAGGGACTCGGTGAAATAATCATGTATATACCGTACCCGGCCCTCTAGTGAGAGACTCGATGAAATAATCATGTATATACCGTACCCGACGCTCTAGTGATGGACTCGGTCAAATAATCATATATATACCGTACCCGGCCCTCTAGTGAGGGACTCGGTGAAATAATCAAATATATACCGTACCCGGCCCTCTATTGAGGGACTCGGTGAAATAATCATATATATACCGTACCCGGCCCTCTAGTGAGGGACATATACCGTACCCAGCCCTCTAGTGAGGGACTCGGTGAAATAATCATATATGTACCGTACCCAGCCCTCTAGTGAGGGACTCGGTGAACAATGCAATGATATTGTGCACGAATACGTACCCGGCCCGGGACTCAGTGAATGATATATTAACATTATGCACGAGTAGAATATCATGAGCAACCATATGCAAACTAAATCATCATCTGAGTCTCAACAGAATAATCAGAATGAACCAACACTTGAGAATCAAAGACAACTATCATGTCAAGTACCACTGAGAATTAGAATTCATTGGAGTCATGTATGTTCGTCGTTCGCTTACTTTATGTAATTCATTCCATAAAGAAAGAAGGGATAGCTTTACATACACTTTGGAGCCTTTAGAAGTAGTGTCATCATCAATGAGTAAAATTGAGAAAATCTAGAAGTAGCTCCACATTCTCATATTCGCTTTGAAATCATAAATTTGAGTTCTTAAAACACAAAATCATCATTATCGTTGTCACCATCATAAAATCATTCTTATCCTCCACATCATGAGGAGCTTTAAGAACCACGGACTTTTAGTTTTTGAAAACAAGAAGGTTACGGAAACATTTATGAAATCATACCATAGGAATCATGCCTTTGAAAGAATGGGACGAGCCTTATCATACCTGTTCAGCCTCCAATTATCTACACTTATTCGTCCGAGCTCGCAAGTCTACATTTAAGAGGATTCACACAATAGTTAGACTCATCGTAGTATATTTGTGCTAAGCTCTCAAGTCAAACTATTTTATATTCTACTTCACTCATTAAATATACTTAATAATGCTTTCTCCTTACATTCCAAAGTGGTTTTACTTAACCATAACGCAACGTACTTATGTTTCAAATTTGATAAGTGCTTCTTCGAAGATACGGGGTGTAACATCCTTCCCCCCTTAAAAACATTCGTCCTCGAATGTTGTAGTGCGCCGATCCTCAATATCCTCATTGAATTTTTGTTCTATTACCATATACTTATACTATAATTTGGTCAGTTTCGTCCTGCTCTTTCTTAGCTCCTTATCGAATTCATTTGTGAGTTGTACAGTCTTCAATCCTCATGTATACAAGTTAGCTAGTATTCCATTCTCATTCTGTCTTCCTTCCTGTGGTTTAACTAGCCACGCCGCGGTTACTCACCGTCCTGCGAGCGTCCTTCCTTTTCGTTCCTCGTTTCTTTATTAACGGATAACTCCCTTGCTCGAATACGACACTTTCCTTTGTTGACTCCTCCGATGCTATCTTGGCTATCCCTACTTGTACTTGTTGAGCTTAGATACGTGATGGATTATCCCCTCGTAATTCATCAGCCAAGCTTTCTGATTCATTATAGACATTCTTATACTAATGTCCCGTTGCTTGTTCAACATTACTCTGCTACTGACAAATCCTTACTCTTAACGGTTACGCTTCTTCAACCATCCATCTTAATTCCTTTCCATGATAGGTTATAACCATATCCTCAATACGATTTCTTAAATACGCATATTTCTAATGTTCCATCACTATCTCTATTATTCCTCGTAGCAGGATTATATATTACGATGAACCAATAATCATAGTTCGAACTGGTCTATAGCTCACAATATCTTCGAGCTCTTGTCAAATTCTCCCTTTAATTCCTTTGCCTCAAATCTTACAATATAACTTATAATTATGAAGTTAGGGCAATTCTCACTTTACCAAAGCTTCTTTTCCAACATCGGTATGGTATACTTACCCTTGATTTCCTCATTCCAGTGATCACTTAGTTAGATATCATTCCTTGTTGGCTTTCCGGTGTATCCAATCCTATCTGCGGGGCATAACCTTACGCTGATGGTTCATATAATTCTATAATACATACCCTTATGCTCAATATGGTTAGTGACCCGTGATATACTTTCTAATTTTTGGTGACGCTGCTGCCTTTCCATCTGCACCCACATCGTTCTTCCTCTCCTTAGAGATCACCACACCACTTATCGTTACTCCCTTTGTTAAGATTCTCATATTTTTCCTTTAATATCAAGATTTTCTTCTATTGTAACCCAAGGTTTCCTTTGTACTCATCATCCATTTCATCATTCTCTTTGTAGTTAGCTTGTAGAGTGTTTATACTCTCTTTATTACTCTTTAGGATGCGTCGCTGCCTATTTATGTGTGGCACAAATTTCCCTGGTCTAGAAATATCATATCTCACATCCGCATAAAGTATTCTCTTGATCCATGTTAATTCCTTTTCATACCTGCTTTATGGTATGCTTATCTTTAATTCGTTCCTGCTCCGTCTTAATGCATTCTTGATATGCCACTACGTCCCGAATTTTGGCCTCCTTAAGCTAACCTCTTTCTTTCTTTGGAATTTTAACAAAGCCATACCTCGTTTCAGGACTAGATCTGCCCTTCCCCCCTTTTTAAGGGTGTTCGTATACAATAGTAACTCCCGAACATCAGTAGTCATTGTCCAACCTTAACGATCCTCCACCTCCTTTGGTCTCTTATAATACCGGAATTCTCTCATCGTATCACTTGACTTATTTTCCTTTCTGTTAATCGAGGGCTTTGCATTTGAACGAAGCGCTTATGCATTACAGATCCATTCTCGCTGCCTTATTTAAGGCCTTTCTACTTCTACCTTTTATGACTGAACATTTCCCAAATCAACGGGTTAATAGGAACATTGGAATCCATCAACACATTTTACGGAACGTTTGGTCACACTTTTCTCTTTTATCCCTCGTCTTCTTCCACAACTATTATCACTGAAATTCTACTTACTCTAAGTTTCCGGTCTCACTTTACGTCTACAATATATCATTGAGAGTTAATATGCTACACTCTTCCCCTTTCACTATCAATCCTTTTATTCACTTAGCTCACTTATCCGAAATTTTCCTTGACTACTTATTTGCGTCCCACCTATGCGTTGTAGTTCTTCCAGTGTTCTGGCACTTCTTGTTCGTATCATGAATTCCTTGCAAATATACCCTCTTCTTTCTTCTCCTTCCTGCCGCCAAGGCTAGTCCATTCTCATGAATATTTCCCATACATCCTTCTATTTCCTTTATAATTAAATCTCGGTATTCTTTATCCTCATCCCATTTCATTGATGTACTACCTCCCGATTAGCTTTGTTAGTTCATTATGCTCTCACTTGTCCTTGGTGATTGCTCAATTTTCCTTTTTTTTCCTTCTTCTTCTCTCCTCTCCTTTTGACCAGCCAATTAGTGTACCTATCCTGCTTTCCTCCTCAAACCTCCCTTGAGTTCCTTCCTCCTCGAGCGCCCTTCTCCACTTGTTATAACATAGTATTGACCCTGAAGTTTGTGTAACATTCCTTTAAACGTGTAAATCCGTTCTATTCTTAAATCATCTTTTGGGAAAGCTTCCCCGTGTCCGAGGCAACCGTGTCAGTATGACCACACATTTATCCCTTTATATACCTCTCGAGAGCTGGAAATCTCTTAGTATCGTTGCACGGCCTGATCATTCTTTCTCTTACTTCACATTTCTAGTTGTGGTTACTATCTTTTAGTCCCACTTATGGAGTCTATTCCCTGACCCCACGCATTCGTCTTTTATTCCATACTACCATCCTTTATCCCCTTTTCTTGCCTACCTTCGAATTTTTATCCAATTAATCCCTTGCCTTGGCCGTCGTCTCTCTTGGAAGCTTCACTCACCCTCGTTTCTTACACTTTTCCCTTTTCTCAAGACATTCTAATCTCTTTACTCTCTATATATTCACTTTTTTCCTTTCCCTGATATTATCGCATTAAGACTTTCCAACTCTAACCTGTAGTGAAAGTAACATCAACTTACCTTGTAACATTTGTCACTTGAACTTCACCACCCTGTTCGATTGATGCCTTCAGTATACTGCAACGTCGGTTGCTGGGACACATATACCGGTTGGCGCAGCCACATATGGGATGTCATACACATACATGTGTATATATATATATATATATTTATATATATATGTGTGTGTGTGTGTGTGTGTGTGTGTGTTTACTAACGCCTCGCTTACAAAGTACTTCCCAATACTATTCGAACTCATCCTAATTCTAGAGCTGTGATGCACTTTTTTTCTCTTTGCAGGTCTCGTCCACCTCATCCTTCGCGACCTTTTAGGGTTTCCAATCACTCCGCATACTCTAATTTCCCTTAGGCTACTCTAGCTTCTCATATGTCTCTTATGTCTGAATTTGTAGGACTCTTAATATACTTCCCCGGGGGTCACCCATCCTTGTATTTCTCTCACCCTAGCACACTTAACCTTGAAACTCTAATGAAATCCGGTGCTTTAGTGTTGGTATAATCGCATACACCTTACCGCGTGACCTTCCTCACATGACCTTGAACCAGTTGAAGTTCTAACGGGCCCCAATAAATTCTCGTAATGCATCTCCCTCCGGATTAAAAGAATCTCTTACTCTTCCGACTAAGCAAATGCTATTTTGGCCTTTGAAATCCTCAATAATCACCTTTCATCTGTGTATATGACTACCTTCCATCCTAGATTTCAAGATTCCCAATGGTGGCGACAACACCTTAGTCGCAGCTACCTCCAAATACTTAAGTCACTAATCCTCTTTAGGATTTCCGCTCATCACTATTCAGTATTACCCTGAAGAAATTACATACGCACATAGGAAATTCCAATAAGAACTCGTATACCTGTAGCCAATCGGTCCTTAGTCGGATCTGGTGGGCTATAGAGTGAAGTGTGCTCTTCATCCTTCTCTTCCCACCGTCTACTAGTCTGGCCTAACATAATGCTGAAGCGTAGGGAAAATCTAGATGTGCCAAACTCTGTACTTCCTTAATTACGTCTTCGTCCATAGGAGTCTCGTGAACCCTTAAACAGGTCTTTGTCATATGATTTCTCAGTCGGGTCTCCTCCTACTGGAGCCACATGCTCCGATGGGTCTGTCTCAGTGGAATAGCCGATGCTCTTTCTTATACCTCTTGACACCCTCAATCCTGAGTCGACGGCGATACGGGTCTCATGTCCCCCTTCGGAGCCTCACTTACGCTCCCATTACCTGAACTTGTCCTCTTCCCCAATACAATCCTGCAATTTAATAAAAATCGTACCAAGAACGAGCTTTCCTATCATTGGCTCTACCGCACGATCTATGATTAGAAAGAAAGATGACATCCTAAATGTCATGTAGGTTCCTGTTTATAGATGTGGTGCACAACACACCGATAAACAAGACTCTACTAGACACAGTCTGTCGACACTTCAAGGATGAACTGCTCTGATACCACTTTTGTCACGACCCAAATCGATGGGCCATGACTAGTGCCCGAGCTGGGAACCCGTATACGACCCGCTAGATATAATCAAACTGAAATTGAAAACAATATGGCACTCTGTAAAAGCATGCAGTGAACTCATCATATCGTACATCAGAAAGAACCTGTCTGCTGAGAAGTCACAGTTAACCAAAACATAACAAATATGCAAGTCGACAAGGCTGCCGCTATACACGGGGACGTCCAAGACAAACTACATCGATATAGCTGACCAAACAGTAAATACACAACCCACAAAGGTCTACAGACCTCTAAGAGTATAGCAGAATCTATGTCAAAAGGATCTGTACCAAAATAACTCAAGCTCCGAAAAAATAGAGCTCTCCAAGCAGCTGGGCGAAAGTCCAAAGCTGGAGAATCACCAAACTGTGTGTCAGTACCTGCGGGCATGAAACGTAGCCCCCGAAGAAAGGGGTCAGTACAGAAAATGTACTGAGCATGTAAAGCATGAAGTACGATAAAGAAGATCATGACTGAGTAAAAGATGATAGGAGACAAGCATGTTAATCAAGGAATACCAAAGCATCTGTGCTTTATGAGATGTGTCATGCATATATATAATTGTCACAACCCAGTTAGGGGCCGCGACGGGTACCCTGGGCTAACCACCAAGCGCCACTCGTTCTACTACTCATCATGCTCATTAACTACTCTTTATCGATTTTATACTCAAATCATAAGAAAGTCATGTTTCATTTGTAAACATAAATAGTTTCATATACATAAGCCCTTTAGGCTATCCAAATAATATATATAATCATACCACAGTGACCTTGTCAAACCACATAACCCACACTGTGTATCTACGAGCCTCTACGGAAGTACAATACGCATAGACGGGACAGGACCCCGTCGAGCCCAACATATACAAATATACACAAAATAATAATCAAGCATCTCCGGAACAAAGGAGTGCTTTCAATCAACTGACAGCTCCAACGAGTCTGACTCGAGCTCGCCTCCCTGTCTACCTGTGGGCATGAACACAGCGTCCAAAGAAAACGGACGTCAGTACGGATATTGTACTGAGTATGTAAGGCTGGAATGAAATAAATATAATAGAAGGACAGTGAGCCATAAGAGAAGGATATAACCTGCAAGAGTGTCATAAGCAAATACATTTCATACATATATCATGGTTTACATAATCATGGTACATATGTCATCACATCACATCACATATCTTATCATCGTCGTTACAATCTTCATCGTTATCCCGCGTCCGGGTAATCATCATGTCGCCCACTAGTGGTGATCATGCCCGGCCCTCTAGGCTCGGTGTAATATCGCAACTCGCCTTAGCGGTGACATGCCCGGCCATCTAGGCACGGTGGAACCATATGTAGCCCGCCTTAGCGGTGACATACCTGACCATCTAGGCACGGTGGAACCATATGCAACCCGCCTTAGCGGTGGCATGCCCGTCCATTCTGGCGCGGTGGAACCTCATCATCACATAATCAATCATTACCCATCACTATTGCACATATCATGAATGTATCATAATCTTATCGTAACTTGGCATTTTCATACATAACATAGGCATATTAGAAGCTAGCATCTCATCTTATAAACATACCATGACGTTACATCATTTTAGGAGCATACATTAGACTTTGGAGACAACCATAGCTATGTCGGGGTGGCGTAAGGTCGTAAACCCCCGATTATATTATGAACATTTATGAGCGCTTTGCCTCACCTTGAAGGAAATAGTGCATAAGGTGATTGTTAACAATAATGACATCATTAGCGTTATGGGATCGTCATATCATGAACTATCGAATCTCTATACTTTAACTCATTATCATCATTATCATGCTCGTATGTAATTTAGTATATTTAAGAACTCATAAGTTCCATCATATAGGAGGATCATGGAAAGATTGAAGGATTCATGCCTTTGAAGGAAGGGATAAGCTGTTATAGCCCGTATTTTGTACGTTCGGATATTTCGAGATAATTGCGAGAAGTTAAGTGCAAGACTATTTTCCAAAATTATTTTAATGTACAAGTTGTTTATTAGTATGGAAATATTGAGAAAGGATAAGGGTAAAAAGGGAAATTCGCAAAAAGGTTCATGGTAATATTGTGGAAGGCTAGGGGCAAAACGGGAATTTCACAAAAGAATTCAAGAAAATTCTTGAATGGACCATTTTGGCCATGTGGCCGTCCAAGTTAAGGTGGGCTTGGCCCACATGGATGAATTATGTAGGCATATATATATGACTTATTAGTCATATTTCACACACAAACGCTAGAACCTTGGAGAGAGAAAAAAAAAAAGAAGAAAGAAAGAGAAGGGTTTCGGCCATGGCTCCCAAAAATTGAGCCATGGAAAATTGACCAAGAAAAATTATTTCTTCTAGTATTCCAAGCAATTGGAAGGTCCTCTTTAACATGGAATGGTTGTTGGAGCAATAAAACTATTTAATTGTGCAAGTTCACAACTTTAGCCAAGCCAAGAAGTTGAGTGAGAAAGGTATGTGTTCAATCCTCTTTTACATGTGCTATGGATGATTTGTATATGTTGTAGCATGAAGAAATGGATGAAATTCATGGAACTAGATATGTTGGAGTGAAGCCGTATGGATGTTGTATGGTATTGAAGTGATGAATTGATTTTACTTAGTATTTTAATTGGTGTTGTGGTAGATTCTATGATGAAAAATGAGGATTTAATGGTTGGAAATTAAGTTGTAATCGTTTGTGGATTATGGAAGAAGTTAATGTGAATTAGTATGGTTCCTTATAATTATAAGAATAGAGTTGCTAATGTGTAGGTTGTAAATATAATTCATGAATTTGGAAGTGAGACATGTGTTTGGAAGATCGTAAGTTGGGTTGTTGTGATGGAATTTGAAAGAAGGAAATGTGTTGTTATTGTTCTTGTTGAATTTGGAAGGTTTCGGGTGAAGTAGTATGTTGGTTGGGTTATTTGAATATTATGCGAATTGTTTGAAGTATTCTTGAACCATGTTAGAATGATTTCGGATTAATACTTGAATGTGGGATTATTGGTGTTAACTTGACTATATGTGATTGAATTGGATATAAATGAAAGGTCGTTGAATTATGTGACAAGGGTTGTTAGTGTTAGAATGCGTCTTGAATTGATTGTTGATATTGTTGGCATGATTGTTGGTATTGTTGTTGATAATTTGGCCGAGTTAAATTCTCGGATTGTTGATTGATAAATTGGCCGAGTTAGATTCTCGGGGATGGTGTATTTACAGGGGAAATGCTGCCGAAATTTCGGCAGATTATAAATGAACTCATTTGAAGGATTAAGACAAGTATATGTCGATGAGTCTAATGATTATGTCAATTCTCTTGAATGTAGACAAGTAAGTTTGGACAAATAAGTGTAGCTAATTGGACGTGAGACAGGTATGTAAGGCTTACCCTTTCTTTCTTTTGGCATGATCTTTATGAAACGAACAAATGACGTATATGTATGATTTCAAAGAAACTCTTATTCTTAGAGCCACTAGGATGGCTAATATCCTTGATTTCCATGAGCCGTTTCATATGGTTTAGATGCGTATCTATGATGTCCGAAGTTCTGTTTGATATGTTTACGAATGGCATTCGAAAGATAATTGATATGATTAAAGTTTTGATCTTCAAATGCTAGCACGTTCGATTATTCCATTGAGTCTTTGATATATTTTGATACGTACATATGGTTGCAAAAGCTCTATTTGATTTGATCCATAACGATATCCGAAAAGTACTTGATATGATTGTTGCTTTGATTTTCCAAAAATGGCTTCTGAAACGTTCGTAGAAGGTTCTGTACTTCAAACGCTCATAATGTTCTTATACTAAGTCGGATTGACCCAAAACTTGTTTCTGAGCCTTCAAGTGTTGGTAAGTATACTTATCTATCGAGTCTTGATTTATATGCATATAGTTTCTCACTACTCTGCTCGTGCACGCCTCAATATGTCTTTCACCGAGTCCCGGGCTGGGTATGTTATCGTGCGCACTCCACTACATTGTTCACCGAGTCCCTCACTAGAGGGCCGGGTACGGTATATGTATATGATAATATGATGAGATGATGATATGTTATGGTGGCCAGGAAGGCATATGATGATTTGATTCACCGAGTCCCTCACTAGAGGGCCGGGTACGATATGTATATGATATATGATGTTCACTTGCATGATTCTATCCACCGAGTCCCTTAATGGGCCGGGTACGGCATGACTTCATTCACCGAGTCCTTCACTAGAGGGCCAGGTACGGTATATATATGTATATGTATATGCATGCATGATGATATGAAAGTATGATGACATGATCTTATCCACCGAGTCCCATAACGGGTCGGGTATGCTATGTGATAATGATATGTATGATCAATGCTTTAAAGGCAAGAGTTTGGTATTATGGACATTGTATATGTTTCTGCACCACTTATATCAGTTATGATTCTTTTACTGTGATTCTTGCCTTACATGCTCAGTACATTTTCCGTACTAACCCCCTTTCTTCGGGGGCTGTGTTTCATGCCGCGCAGGTACACCCATATGAGTAGAAGCCATTATGGAAGATGTTCCAGCGGCGTTGGCAAGCTCCATTTGCTCCTGGAGTGCTGCCGAGTCAGAGTATATGTACTATGGTTTCTGATTAATGTTAGAGACTTTGCAGACAGAGTCGTGGGTTTAGGATGTCAGTCTTGTAAGCGGCCCCACCAGCCAATGTGTCCTTATGTATTATGACTACAGATTCTGTTTAATTTGAGCACGATGAAAAGGAAGTTTCTGAAAGCTATACTATGTATTTCATCTTCATTGGATTTAAAAGTCCAAAAGATTATGTGTGTACTAAGGGTCAGAGGGTTCGCTCGACCCTAAGTAAGGGTCGGGTGCCCATCACGCCCTAGGGAGATTAGGGTGTGACATAAGCCTTACATACCTTTGACGTTTATCTAAGCTATCGCTTGCTTGTTCTCCTTCGATATCACGTTTCTACCTTCAAGAAGGAATTCGCATTAACGTTAGTTAGTCGACTATAAGAACGTGCTACTATTCCTAGAGAAAATTGGGCAGCACTTCCTTTGTTTATACTACTTTCCCCATAGTCCATATCAACTCCCAACGCTCACAACAACATTCACGATATTGCAATCAACAATCATCATTTATATACATTAACCACAATCCACCATTTCTCTTCAATTTCTCCACATTTATGGTTATAGCTTACTATCGCGTTTTCTCATGTATCACACTTATTTCATGGTCTAAATGTCATTTATGACGTATTCATAATCACAACACCCCAACATTTATGATTCAATCCAACTACCATCCAAACATGACACTATTCACTCATTAATGACCCATTTCCTTTTTTTTTACAATTCAAGTATCTTAACCTTCCAATACCTTAGACAACATGGTTTAGTCATGAAACTTACCTTAGATGATGGTTGAACGAGTCTTGAGTGGAGTTTCTCCTCTAGCACTAAAATCCTACTTCACTTCTGTTGGGTTTTCTTGAGAAGGATGAACTTTACTTGGGTTTCATACACTTTGTTTCATGGATTTGGTGTTGTTGATCTTGGTTTTCCTTTGATTCTCTTGTGGATGAATGGTGGAGAAGGTTCTAGAGAGTTCTTGGAGAGAAGAGAGTGGAAGATGAAATGAAATAAAAATGGAGGAGGGGTCTTATATTAATTCATGAAATCAGTCCCGTCCGAGATGTACGGTGCGATCGACGAAGCGTCGATCCAGGCGTCGAAGTCGTCAAATTTCCAGTGAGCAATCTATCATTTCTTCTCATTCGACGGTGAGAAGGACGGTCTGTCGAACTGATCGACGGAGCGTCGACCTGTTATTTGAGTGGTCTTCGCTCCAGCTCTGTTTTACGGAGCCATCGACGGGGTGTCGACTTGTTCGACGGTACAAAGGACGTCCGTCGAACCCGCTTTTCGCAGGACTGCGGTGAAGTTTCATTTAACGGACTTTTCTCCCTTGCCTTTAACTTCTCTGAAAATTTACGTTCGTCCCTTCATCGCTTAGCAACCCAAAGTTCCGAGGTGTAACAATAGTATACCGTACCCGGCCCATTATGGGACTCGGTGAATGAAGTCATATACATATATACCGTACTCGGCCCTCTAGTGAGGGACTCGGTGAAATAATCATGTATATGCCGTACCCGGCCCTCTAGTGAGGGACTCGGTGAAATAATCATGTATATACCGTACTCGGCCCTCTAGTGAGGGACTCGGTGAAATAATCATATATATACCGTACCCGGCCCTCTAGTGAGGGACTCAGTGAAATAATCACATATATACCGTACCCAGCCCTCTAGTGAGGGACTCGGTGAAATAATCATATATATATCGTACCCGGCCCTCTAGTGAGAGACTCGATGAACAATGCAATGATATTGTGCACGAATACGTACCCGGCCCGGGACTCGGTGAATCATATATTAACGTTATGCACGAGTAGAATATCATGAGCAACCATATGCAAACTAAATCATCATCTTAGACTCAACAGAATAATCAGAATGAACCAACACTTGAGAATAAAAAACAACTATCATGTCAAGTATCACTAAGAATTAGAGTTCATTGGAGTCATGTATGTTCGTCGTTCGCTTACTTTATGTAGTTCATGCCATAAAGAAAGAAGGGATAGCTTTACATACACTTTGGAGCCTTTAGAAGTAGAGTCATCCTCAATGAGTAAAATTGAGAAAATCTAGAAGTAGCTCCACATTCTCATATTCGCTTTGAAATCATAAACTTGAGTTCTTAAAACACGAAATCATCATTATCGTTGTCACCATCATAAAATCATTCTTATCCTCCACATCATGAGAAACTGTAAGAACCACGGACTTTTAGTTTTTGAAAACAAGAAGGTTACGGAAACATTTATGAAATCATACCATAGGAATCATGCCTTTGAAAGAAAGGGAAGAGCCTTATCATACCTGTTCAGCCTCCAATTATCTACACTTATTCGTCCGAGCTCGCAAGTCTACATTTAAGAGGATTCACACAATAGTTAGACTCATCGTAGTACATTTGTGCTAAGCTCTCAAGTCAAACTATTTTATATCCTGCTGAAAATCGGGCAGCATTTCCCCTGTTTATATGCCTAGCCCGGAATCTCAATTCACCAACCAACAACTACAACAACAATACCAACATCAATAACATCATTTCCAACACCAATATGTACCATAAAATAGCCCACACGCTGTTTTCCAACTTCCATAACTAACCAACTTACTACACAATTATTTAACGACTTTATCTCCGTAAATAAGCCTTAAATAATACCAAAAGAGAAAGATTCATACCTTTTTCTCGTCAAAACGATAATATCTTCAAGATTCCACCTTAAAGACAAGCTAAATCCAACGCAAGTTAATACCGTGATTACACCCTAGCCTTGATTAGCTAAAATCACTCAGCTCTCTCAACTTTTTATGACCAAAATACCCCTATATGTGCTGAGCTCCCAATCTGATTTTTTTGTGAAAAAAATGGGGTTTTTCCCCTTTTATAAAGTTCAAATTGTAGCAGTACTGTAGCACGTGTTTTTGCTTTGTCAGCAAAACTTGTAACGTCCATAATTCTCTACTCCGATATCCTATCGACGAGCGGTTTGTTGCGTTAGAAACTAGACTCGACGAAATTAATTTTAGGCTTTGGTTTCACTTCAAAACAATTCATATGCGAAGAGATATTCGTCCCCCAAGTTAGACCAAAATTTTTACACAAAACTTCACCTATCCTTTCTTCAAAGTCGTACTACTCCATTACTTCCACTCATTTCCTTATAAAACCTTTCGGTATACCTTATATACATCCTTAAATCTGTCACGACCCAACCCCGTAGGCCGTGACTAGTGCCCGATCTGGGCACCCAAACCCATCTATCATATGCATTCAAGTATATAGCAGAAGCCGTCAAGGCTATATTCTAAATTTAGATAATTTCCAGAAAAATTTCGGCAGAGTTTCCTTTGTTTTACAGACTATCCAAAATAACCCTGCGCACAGAAAATACCAACAAAGGCCACACCGGCCAACAAGGCAACATGTAAACATAGGTGGACCGGCCGCCGCGGCGAATGGGATCGCCCAAACACATCGTATACACACATCCATACAGAAAGACCCAACCCACAAACATGTCCACAGACCTCTAAACAGACCGACAGAATCATATGACGGGACAGGGCCCCGCCGTACCCAAATAGTCAGATATACAGAAATATATACAAAACAAAAGATGTATGTACCAAAAGTGGACTCCGGATCAAAAGGGAGTACTCCGAAATAGCAGAAAGTGGAGCCTACAGTGATGGATCACCTGTGTCTGTACCTGTGGGCATGAAACGCAGCCCCCGAAGAAAGGGGGTCAGTACGAAAGATGTACTGAGTATGTAAAGCATCGAGTACAGAAATATATAGGCCACAACTGAAAGCAAACAAGATACAAAGGGAAGTACTGAATGATATATCAAAATTTGTATCAAACATATATATATATATATATATATATATATATAATGCAATTAAAATCATGCAAAGCTCAGGAACGTGGTCACCACTCCGACGCTGGTGCCACACACAGCATAACACCAGAATGTTCAAATCTCCGTACATCCCTGAACACAGATATCATCATACGTGTCACTAGTCATATCACAACATAACACCAAACGGAACCCGGCCCTATGGCGAGGCCTCGGGAACCGTAACACAGCATACGGCCGAATTTATTATAGCGCGCACGAATCATAACCGGCCCGGGAACCGGTGAACGAAGTCATAATAAGGGCACGAGCAGAGTCGTGAGCAAACAATGCAACTTATAAGTCAAAACACCTTTTGAAACTTAATAATATCATATGCTAACTCATTAATCAAATAGTTCGAATAACTAGTCAATACGGCGTTCGTTTCACAAAAGTATTTCCAACATAGTATTTATGGTTCAAAATATAGTTTAGAATATCGTGGCAGTCAAAACATTATTTTATGATAGCCAAATTCATAACCAAAAGTGTTTTGCCGACATTATACAAGAATGGGCATAATAGAGCAAACAAAGAAGTCTCGATGCTAGAGGGCCCACCGCGGGTCAAGTCGAGGTGGCGGACATGAATCACAGGCATTTGGGGTCTATGGAATCATACATGGAAGTCTCGAGGCAACTTGATTACATTTACAAAAGTTTTGGACATTAGATCACTTTTCAATATAATATGAGTTTTATAATTCAATTCAATTGAATGAATAATACTAAATTTCCAATTTGGATTTCTAGGAACAGAATTGCCCACAGGGCTCCAATATCGACCTAGTATACCTAAGACATGCCAAAAGAAGGAATGGGTAGCCTTACATACCTTATAAGTGTCTTACGCCCGTCAAAACTCAAATCCCGTTTCGCTCAGAATCTACAAATGGTCAAAGTTACCAATTAGGAATTTCATGACTTCAAGAATTCATTTAACTTTATATTTGTCTACCGAAATTTCGGCAGCACTTCCCCTATACATATAACATCCCCGAGGCTCAGCTCGGCTCAATATCTCAACAACAACAACCCAACAATACCAAATAAATCAAGAATCACAACAAAATAAGTTCTAGCATTAATACTCTTCTTTTCTACATAAAGCGACGACTATCATTCGAACTTCACCACATCAAACTAACATCAACATTATCGTATTCATGTTCTCATTCAAGGTTATTCAAACGTATTTTCAATAGCGTTCCAAGCAATATACATGGATTCAAGTATGCCGCCAAATTCCATATTCCATCCGACACTTCAGCAAATACGACAAACCTACCAACTCGCATTGTTTTCATCCAAATTCATTAGCAACAACATCAATTCTCACTTTAGACCTTTACTTGCAAGATTACATAATAACTTTATTAAAACACATAATTTCCCATAACGACATACATGCTACTTCAACGTCGACTTAAGTCATTAAACCTTAATTTGCGTCACAAATGCCACAACGACGCAACTAACGAACTAAATAGAATTTAATTCACTTTCACTTCCACTCCCACATGGCTCACGGCCAAACACCTCCCACATACACACACACGGTCATGCACAACACAACACAATTCCATATTCTCCATGAAACTTCAATCACTTCCACATATACACCCATTTCATAACATAAAAACATGGAAATCTTACCTTTCTCTTGAAATTCCGATTTGCCGCAGACGTCGCTCTTTCGCCAAAGTAATGGTATCACGTCGGAGAGCATCTTGCACATGCTACAACTACAAGAAGGACACGATTTTTATGATCAAAGCAAAGGCTAGAGAATTTTTTTTATTTTTTTTTGGAGGGTTCGGCCGAGAGCCTCTTTTGAGGTGTTCTTCAATTTTTTTTTTGTTTGATTTGTTTTCTTCTTGAACATTCTAATGATATAGATGACTATATACTTGATTAATTGGTCACATGGAAATCACATGACCACTTAAAATGGGGCTTGGGCCTTGGCCTTTGGCCGGCCACCCCTAACACTTGGGCCTCAATTTTTATTCAATTTGTTTCTTGGCCCAATTTGTAAAAATCTCGTTTTTTGTAATTCCCGAAACTAATTTCCGAAATCCAAATTTGCCCTCGGCCTTCCCCGACGTCTTTGCACCAATACTTTCATAAACGACATAGGCATATTAACTAAAATCAAAGATATGACCTTATAACATACAAGTCTTAATTATTTTCAAGATTTCAAATTATGCGAAAACACAGGACATAACAGAATCATTAAATATACTTAATAATGCTTGCTCCGTACATTCCAAAGTGGTTTTACTTAACCATAACTCAACGTACTTATGTTTCAAATTTGATAAGTGCTTCTTCGAAGATACGGGGTGTAACACTTAACTTTCCTTCCTTGCCAAATCTCATCACCCCTTTCATTAGCGGCACCTTCAAAAATACCCAATCATCAACCTGAAATTCCAAGTCTCGCCGGCGATTGTCCGCATAAGATTTTTGGCGACTTTGGGCTGTCAGCAATCGATCTCAAATCACCTTGACTTTCTCAACCGCTTGCTGAATCAATTCAGGGCCTATTAGTTGTACTTCTCCTATTTCAAACCATCCAATTGGGGATCTACACATTCTTCCATATAGAGCCTCATACGGATCCATTTGAATACTGGAATGATAGCTATTGTTGTATGCGAACTCGATCAGAGGTAAATGGTCATCCCAGCTAGCACCAAAATCTAGTACACATGCTCGTAGCATATCCTCCAAGGTCTGAATAGTGCGTTCGGCCTGCCCACCAGTCTACGGATGGAATGCCGTGCTATGTTTCACTTGGGTACCTAGACCTCCTTGGAAGGACTTCCAGAACTTGGTTGTAAACTGTACCCCCTTGTCCGTGATAATGGATAGTGGAATACCATGGAGTCGCACAATTTCTTTGAGATACAACCTTGCATAGTCTTCAGCCGAGTATGTTGTTTTGACTGGAAGAAAATGAGTTGCTTTCGTGAGTCTGTCCACGATCACCCATATAGAATCATACTTGCCTCGGGAATAAGGTAACCCCACAATAAAATCAATGTTGATCACTTCCCATTTCCAAGTAGGGATTTCCATTGCTTGCAATAATCCTCCTGGCTTTTGATGTTCGATTTTTACTTGCTAGCAATTTGGACACTGCGCTACAAATTCTGCTATGTCTCTCTTCATGCCATCCCACCAATATACCAACTTTAGATCGTGATACATCTTTGTTGCACCTGGGGAATAGAATACTGAGAGTAATGGGCTTCTTCTAGAATTCGACGGCGCAATTCTGCGACATTCGGAACACATAGCCTGCCTCGGTATCTAAGAATTCCATCTATGGAAACTTCAAATGAAGACTTCTCTTTTTCATGAGATATGTCCTTGTAATGGTAAAATTGAGGATCTTCATACTGACGCTATTTTATTTTCATATTTAGGGACGAAATTGTGGGATCATTAATATTAATCCCTGCACTGCCTGAATCAGTCACACGTACTCCAAGATTAGCTAGTTGGTGGAGCTCATGAACCATCTCTCTCTTTTCCGGGGAAACTTCACACAAACTGCCCATTTATCGGTGGCTAAGCGCATCGGCTACTACATTTGCTTTTCCGGGGTGGTACAAAATATTCACATCGTAATCTTTCAATAACTCTAACCACCGCCTCTGCCACAGATTTAACTCCTTCTGTTTGAAAATGTACTGAAGACTCTTGTGATCTGTATAGATATCAACATGCACACCATACAAGTAATGTCTCCACATTTTTAACGCGTGAATAACTGCAGCCAGTTCAAGATCATGGGTTGGGTAGTTCTTTTCATGTTTCCGCAGCTGTCTCGAAGCACAAGCGATGACTCTACCATGCTGCATTAACACATATCCTAATCCAACACCGGAAGCATCACAGTATACCACATAACCATCTGACCCTTCTGGAATTGTTAAGACTAGAGCTAAGGTTAATCTGTCCTTCAACTCTTGGAAGCTGCGTTCACAAGCATCATTCCATTGAAATTTAGCTGACTTTTGGGTTAGCTTCGTTAATGGAGCTGAAATAGAGGAAAATCCCTCTACGAATCTTCTATAGTACCCTGCCAATCCTAGAAAACTAGGAACTTCTGTAGGCGTCGTAGGCCTCGGCCAAGTCTTCACGGCTTCAATTTTCTGAGTGTCGACTCGAATGCCATCATCTGAAATATCATGGCCCAGAAATGTCACAGAATTCAGCCAAAACGCGCACTTTAAAATTTTTGCATATAATTCTCGGGCTCGAAGAATTCCAAGTACGATACGTAAATGATCCGCATGTTCTGATTCTGTGCGAGAGTATAGCAGAATATCATCAATGAATACTATCATGAATAAATCCAAGAGCGGCCTGAATACTTTATTCATCAAATTCATGAACACTGCCGGAGCATTAGTCAACCCAAACGACATCACCCGGAATTCATAATGGTCGTATCTCGTTCTGAAGGCTGTTTTGGGGATATCTTCTTCTCTAACTCTCACTTGATGATAACCCGACCTCAAGTCTATTTTAGAAAACCTCTTGGCACCCTGTAGTTGATCAAATAAATCATCAATCCTTGGGAGAGGATATTTGTTCTTTATCATCACCTTCTTCAACTGCTTATAATCGATGCACATTCGTAGGGAACCATCTTTATTTCTCACGAACAAGACTAGTGCTCCCCACGGTGATGAACTGGGTCTAATAAACCCCTTTTCAAACAAATCTTTCAACTGCACCTTTAGCTCTTTCAATTCTGCCGGAGCCATTCGATAAGGAGGAATAGAAATAGGCTTGGTGTCCGGCAACACATCAATGGCGACGTCAATCTCTTATTCTGAAGGAAGACCTGGAAGTTCATCTGGGAATACATCCGGAAACTCATTCACTACCGGAACAGATTGGAAAGTTGATGACTTTGCTTCGGTGTCATGAACTCGGACTAGATGATAAATATAGCCTTTAGCTATCATCTTTCTTGCCTTAAGGTAGGAAATAAACCTACCTTTTGGAGTGGCTGTATTACCCTTCCATTCAAGCACGGGCTCTCCCGGAAATTGAAATCGAACCACTTTCATTCGGCAATCCACATTAGCATAACATGAGGCCAACCAATCCATACCCATAATCACATCGAAATCTAACATTTCTAGCTCAATTAAATCAGCTTTGGTTTGGCGATTGCATATCACAAGTACACAGTTTTTATACACTTGTCTAGCTATCACGGGATCACCAACCGGAGTAGTTACCTCAAAAGGTTAAATTGGCTCGGGTTGCACCCTAATACAACCAGTGACATACAGAGTAATGTAAGATAAAGTAGAACCCGGATCTATCAATGCATATACATCATGGGAAAATATAGATAATGTACCTGTAACCACATCCGGGGAGGACTCAAGATCCTGTCGTCCGGCTAAAGCATACACACGGGGCTGAGTGTCACCTGAAGTAGATGCTCCCCCTCTGCCTCTACCTCGACCTGCTGACATCTGGGGAGTCTGCCCTACCGGGTGGACTGAAGATGAACCAGCCACTGACCCTGTGGGCTGAACCCCAACTCTACCACTCATCGATGGGCAATCTCGCATCATATGCCCAACCTGGCCGCAGGCATAGCAAGCATCTGAACCCTGGCGACACTGTCCGAAATGTAGTCTACCGCACTGGTTGTACCGCGGTACTGGGGTCTCCTCTTGCTATAATCTCCCCCAAACTGATAATCTGGGGCCCTCGAACTCTGACCCTATCCTGAACGAAAGGAGCGATCAAATCTCCTACCCGTAAATCGAGGAGGTGCACTAGTCACTGACTGGCCTGAATGTCGGGAATAAGTCTGCCTCGATCCCCCTCTATAATCGCTACCTCCCCCCATAGATCTGGCCCTCTTGCTTTGCCTTCTATCAATGTCGCGATCACCTCTTTGTGGTTGCTGTCGTCCCTCTAAGATATAGGAATAGGCTTGTATTCGGGAAATATCCATCTCGTCTTGCAATGAAGCCGTTAAGCAATCTTTAAATAAATGTATCCCTAAGCCACTCACAAAGCGATGCACTGTATCTCCCATCTCGGCCATGATAGTCGGGGCATATCTAGCCAAGGAATTAAATTGAAGGATATATTCCCGGGCGCTCATATTTTCTTGCTTCAGATTTAAGAACCTATCCGCTCTAGCTCGGCGGACCTCGGATGGCAAATAGTGACAGATGAAAGTATCTACAAATTCTTGCCACACGGGAGGAGGCACATTTTCTTTCCTTGATGCTATCCAATTGTTGTACCACAATACCGCCACATCTCTGAGTCTATAAGATGCCAACTCCACAGATTCAGTCTCAGAGGCATGAATAATCTTCAATGTCCTCAACATCTCATCAATGAAACCTTGCGGGTCTTTATCCGGCTTTGACCCGAAAAACTCCGGAGGATTCAAACTCATAAAGTCACAGGCTCGGGTACTAGCTGACCGATCACTTGAGCCCACATTCTGCTGCTGTGCCTGGACGGTAACCAACTGTGTCAATAAGTGAATAGCTTCGGTCATTTGTTAACCCGAAGTAGCCGGTGGAGGAACTGGAGGCATAGGAGCTGGAGCTGAAGCTGAAGCCCCTTATTGTTCTTCGGTAATAGGTGGAGTAGAAGAAGCATTAGATGAAGCCTCATTATGTGATTCACCCTCATCTACATTCATTGGCGGCTCTCTTTCTGCCCGCCTTTTCATCGTAGTCTTGCCCTTCAGGGCGGCTTTAGCCTTTCCCTTTGGCGGCATTTCTGAAATGACAACACACTATTAGGGAGGATAAAATCTTATACACGGCTCTATCGCACGATCTCATAAGAAGAAAGATGGTAATTTTTTTTACTAAATGCCATGTAGCCTCCTGTTTATTAGCGTGGTGCGCAACATACTATAAACAAGACTCTACTAGACACGGCTCGTAGACATTTTCTAGGACTGAACTGCTCTGATACCACTTTTGTCACGACCTGACTAGGAGCCGTGACGGGTACGCTGGGCTAACCACCGAGCACCACTTGTTCTGCTACTCATCATACTTATTAAACATTCTTTTATTAATTTCATACTCAAATCATAAAAAAATCATCTTTCTTTTGAAAACATAAATACTTTTATATACATAAGCCTTTCGGCCATCAAAATAATACATGTATATATATATACATACATAATGGCAACCTCGTTAGACCATATAACCCACACTGCGTATCTACGAGCCTCTACTAGAGTGCTAGACATATGGACGGGACAAGCCCCGTCGTGCCCAAAATACATATACATATATATACACAAAAGAATTAACTAAGTAGCACCTCCGGAACTATGGAGTGCTCTCAGGTTAGCTTACAGCTCCTATGAGTCTGGATCAAGATCACCTCCCTGTCTACCTATGGGCATGAACACAGCGTCCAAAGAAAACGGACGTCAGTACGAATATTGTACTGAGTATGAGAGGCATAAACGATAATGATACGTCACTGAAATAAAGGAAACATCAATAAGGAACATCTGTAGCTGTTACACCTCGAAACTTTGGGTTGCTAAATGATGAGGGGACCAACGTAAATTTCCAGAGAAGTTAAAGGCAAGGGAGAAACGTCCGTTAAATGAAACTTCACCGCAGTCCTGTGAAAAGGGGGGGGGGGGGGGGGGGGGGTTCGACGGTCGTCCCTTTTACCGTCGAACAAGTCGACGCCCCGTCGATGGCACCGTAAAACTGAACTGGAATGAAGACCACTCAACGAACAGGTTGACGCTCCGTCGATCAGTTCGACGGACCGTCCTTCTCACTGTCGAATGAGGAGAAATGAAAGATTGCTCACTGAAAATTTGACGATATCGACGGTCAGATCGACGCCCCGTCGATCCGATCGACGCTCCGTCGATCGCACCGTACATCACGGACGGGACTGATTTCATAAATTAATATAAAACCCCTTCTCCATTTTTATTTCATTTTATCTTCCACTCTCCCCTCTCTAAGAACTCTCTAGAACCTTCTCCACCATTCTTCCACAAGAAATCAAAGGAAATCCATGGTCAACTACACCAAATACATGAAATCATGTTTATGAAACCCATTAAAATTTTATCTAAGCCAAGGAAACTCAAAAAGAGTGAGTTAGGGTTTTGGTGGAAGAAAAGAAGTTCCACTCAAAGGTTGTTCGTCCATCATCTAAGGTGAGTTTTATGACCCTTTTTTTATGGTTTGAGTGGTTGAAAGTTGAAACACTTGAATTGTAGAAAGACATAGAAATTGGGTCATGAATGTGTGAATAGTGATTGGTGTGAATTATGAATGTGGGTATGCTGTGATTGTGAATATGTTACAAGTGACATTTAGACCATGAAATAAGTATTATATAGGCTTTGGGATATGGCAGTCTTACAGGTAGGAGATTTGATCGCTCCTTTCATTCGGGACAGGGTCAGAGTTCGAGGGCCTCAGATTCTCAGTTAAGGGAAGATTATAGTCAAAGGAGACCCCCAGTACCGCGATGCAGCCAATGCGGTAGATTACATTCCGGACAATGTCGTCAAGGTTCGGATGCTTGTTATACTTGTGGTCAGGTAGGGCACATGATGAGAGATTGTCCGTCGGCGAGCGGCAGAGTTGGGGTTCAGCCCACAGGTTCAGCAGCTGGTTCTTCCTCAGTGCGCCCTGTAGGGCAGGCTCCTCAGGTGTCAGCAAGCCGAGGTAGAGGCAGAGAGGCAGCATCTACTTCAGGTGCCACTCAGCCCAGTATGTATGCTTTAGCCGGACGACAGGATCTTGAGTCCTCCCCCGATGTGGTTACAGGTACATTATGCATTTTTTCCTATGATGTATATGCCTTGATCGATCCGAGTTCCACTTTTTCCTATATTACCCCGTATGTTGCTGGTCAAATTGGGGTGAAACCTGAGCTAATCAAACCTTTCGAGGTGTCTACTCCGGTTGGTGATCCCGTGATAACTAGGCAAGTGTATAGAAATGTTTTGATAGTGATGTGTGATCGCCGAACCAAAGCTGATTTAGTTGAGCTTGAAATGTTGGAATTCGATGTGATCGTGGGTATGGATTGGTTGGCCTCATGCTACGCCAATGTTGATTGTCGGACAAAAGTAGTCCGGTTCCAATTTCCGGGAGAACCCGTGCTGGAATGGAAGGGTAATACGTTGTCTCCAAGAGGTAGGTTTATTTCCTACCTCAAAGCTAGAAAGATGATAGCCAAAGGCTACATTTATCATCTAGTCCGAGTTCACGATACCGAAGCTAAGTCACCAACTTTCCAATCTGTCCTGGTAGTAAATGAATTTCCAGATGTATTTCCAGATGAACTTCCAGGCCTTCCTCCCGAAAGAGAAATTGACTTCGCCATTGATGTGTTGCCGGACACCAAGCCTATTTCTATTCCTCCTTATCGCGTGACTTCGGTAGAATTGAAAGAGCTAAAGGCGCAATTAAAAGATTTGCTCGAAAAGGGATTTATTAGGCCCAGTTCATCGCCGTGGGGAGCGTCAGTATTGTTCGTGAGAAAGAAATACGGTTCCCTACGAATGTGCATCGATTATAGGCAGTTGAACAAGGTGACGATAAAGAACAAATATCCTCTCCTAAGAATTGACGATTTATTTGATCAGCTGCAGGGTGCCAAATGGTTTTCAAAAATAGACTTGAGATCGGGTTATCATCAAGTGAGAGTTAGAGAAGTGGATATTTCTAAAACAGCCTTTAGAACGAGATATGGCCACTATGAGTTCCGGTTGATGTCGTTTGGATTAACTAATCCTCCGGCCGTGTTTATGAATTTGATGAATAATGTATTCAGGCCACTCTTGGATTTATTCGTGATAGTATTCATTGATGATATCTTGGTATACTCTGGCACAGAATCAAACATGCCGATCATTTGCGTGTCGTACTTTGAATTCTTCGAGCACGAGAACTATATGCAAAATTTTCAAAGTGTGAGTTTTGGCTGAATTTCGTAACATTTCTGGGCCATGTTATTTCAGATGAGGGTGTTCGAGTTGATACTCAGAAAATTGAGGCGGTAAAGAATTGGCCGAGGCCTACGACGCCTACCGAAGTTCGTAGTTTTCTGGGATTGGCAGGTTATTATAGAAGGTTCGTGGAGGGCTTCTCATCTATTTCAGCTCCATTGACAAAGCTAACCCAAAAGTCGGCCAGATTTTAATGGAATAATGCTTGTGAACGCTGTTTTCAAACGTTGAAGGACAGATTAACCTTAGCTCCAGTCTTAACACGTCCAGAAAGGTCCGATGGTTATGTAGTATACTGCGATGCTTCCGGTGTTGGGTTAGGATGTGTGTTAATGCAGCACGGTAGAGTTATTGCGTATGCCTCGAGACAGCTGCGGAAGCATGAAAAGAATTACCCAACTCATGATCTTGAATTGGCTGCGGTTATTCATGCGTTGAAGATATGGAGGCATTACTTTTATGTTGTGCATGTCGATATCTATACAGATCACAAAAGTCTCCAATACATTTTCAAACAGAAGGAGTTGAACTTACGACAGAGGCGGTGGTTAGAATTGCTAAAAGATTATGATGTGAATATTTTATACCACCCCGGAAAGGCAAATATGGTAGCTGCTGCGCTTAGCCGCCGATCCATGGGTAGGTTATGTGAAGTCTCTCCGGAAAAGAAATAGATAGTTCATGAGCTTTACCAGCTAGCTAATCTCGGAGTGCGGGTATTTGGTACAGATAGTGCAAGGATTGGTATTAATGATCCCATTGTTTTGTCTCTGAATACGGAAGTGAAAGAGCGTCAGTATGAATATCCGCAGTTGAGCCACTACAGAGACGCATTTCATGAAAAGGAGCGATCTCCATTTAAAACATCGATGGGTGATACTCTTAGATACCATGACAGGCTTTGTGTTCCGAATGTTGCAGAATTGCACCGACGAATTCTTGAAGAAGCCCATTGCTCTCGGTATTCTATTCACCCAGGCGCAACAAAGATGTACCACGATCTCAAATTAATATATTGGTGGGATGGCATGAAGAGAGACATAGCAGAATTCGTAGCCCAATGTCCAAATTGCCAACAAGTAAAGATCGAACACCAGAAGCCAGGAGGGCTATTGCAAGCAATGGAAATCCCTACTTGGAAGTGGGAAATTATCAATATGGATTTCATTGTGGGATTGCCCCGTTCCCGAGGCAAGTATGACTCTATATGGGTAATTGTGGATAGATTAACAAAGGCATCTCATTTTCTTCCCGTCAGGACCACACATTCCGCTTAAGATTATGCGAGGTTGTATCTCAAGGAAATTGTGCGACTTCATGGTGTACCATTATCCATTATTATAGACAGGGGAGCACAGTTTACCGCCAAATTCTGGAAATCCTTTCAAGAAGGTATGGGTACCCAGGTGAAGCTTAGCACAACATTTCATCCACAGACCGACGGACAAGCCGAACATACTATTCAGACCTTAGAAGATACGCTCCGAGCGTGTGTGCTGGATTTCGGTTGTAGTTGGGATGATCAACTACCCCTTATTGAGTTCGCTTATAACAATAGCTACCATTCCAGTATCCAAATGGATCCATATGAAGCTTTATATGGGAGGAAATGTAGATCCCCAATTGGATGGTTTTAAATAGTATAGATACAGCTAATAGGCTCGAAATTGGTTCAGTAAGCGGTAGAAAAAGTCAAGGTGATCCGGGATCGATTGTTGACAGCTCAAAGCCACCAAAAGTCTAACGCGGACAACCGCCGGTGAGATTTGAAGTTTCAGGTTAATTATTGGGTATTTTTGAAGGTGTCTCCAATGAAAGGAGTGTTGCGATTTCGCAGGAAAGAGAAGTTAAGTCCTCGATACATCGGACCTTACAAAGTTATCCGTAAGGTCGGCCAAGTAGCCTATGAATTGGATTTGCCTTCAGAGCTTGAATCAGTTCATCCAGTCTTTCATGTCTCAATGCTCTGCAAATATGTTGGAGATCCCAGAAGAATTGTCCCAATAGACGATATACAAGTGACCGAAAAGTTGGCATATGAAGAAGCACCCATTGCCATCTTAGATAGACAAGTACGAAGACTTCGAAACAAAGAAATGGCTTAAGTTAAGGTCTTATGGCGGAATAACAATCGAGAAGAGATGACTTGGGAAGCAGAAGAGAAAATGAAATCCAGGTATCCATGCTTATTCCAAACCCAAGGAGAGGTCCGAGATGAAGCGCCGACAGTATAAGGTACGTATGCAATAAATGAAATGTAATAATTATAGTATCTGAATACCCCTATTTCCATCATTACTCAGAAATTATGTCTCCCTATTTTCAGCAGCTTTCGTAAGTCTTTATTAGAGTTTTATTGTGTTGTAGCCCTGTGAGGCAGATTATTATGGGTTGTTGTGACAGGAAGGTAGCGCCATATTATAGGGGAAACTCTGGCAAAATATTTGTAGAATTCCCGAGTACTTAACATTCGAGGACGAATGTTTCAAAAGGGGGGAAAAATGTTACACCTCGGAACTTTGGGTTGCTAAACGATGAGGGGACCAACATAAACTTCCACAGAAGTTAAAGGCAAGGGAGAAAAGTCCGTTAAATGAAACTTCACCGCAGTCCTACGAAAGGGGGGGGGGGGGGTCGACGGTCGTCCCTTGTATCGTCGAACAAGTCGATGCCCCGTCGATGGCGCCATAAAACTGAGCTGGAACGAAGACCACTCGACGAACAGGTCGACGCTCCGTCGATCAGTTCGACGGACCATCCTTCTCACCATCGATGAGGAGAAATGACAGATTGTTCACTGGAAATTTGACGATATCGACGGTCAGATCGATGCCCCATCGATCCAATCGACGCTCCATCGATCACAACGTCCATCACGGACAGGACTGATTTCATGAATTCATATAAGACCCCCCCTCCATTTTTATTTCATTTCATCTTCCACTCTCCTTTCTCTAAGAACTCTCTAGAACCTTCTCTACCATTCTTCCATAAGAAATCAAAGGAATTCATGGTCAACTACACCAAATACATGAAATCAAGTTTATGAAACCCATTAAAAGTTCATCTATGCCAAGGAAACTCAAGAAGAGTGAGTTAGGGTTTTGGTGGAAAAAAAAAAGTTCCACTCAAAGGTTGTGACCCTTTTTTTTATGGTTTGAGTGGTTGAAAGTTGAAACACTTGAATTGTGGAATGACATAGAAATTGGGTCATGAATGTGTGAATAGTGACTGGTGTGAATTATGAATGTGGGTATGCTGTGATTGTGAATATGCTACAAGTTACATTTAGACCATGTAATAAGTATTATATATGAGAAAACGCGATAACGAGCTATAATCAAAATTGTGGAGAAATCTAAGAGAAATGGTGAATTGTTGTAAATGTAGAGAAATGATGATTGTTGTTGTTATATTGTGGATGTTGTTATTAATGTTGGGAGTTGATATAGAATATGGGAAAAGTAGTATAAAAAAAGGAAGTGCTACCCAATTTTCCCTAGAAATAGTGAAATGTTCTAATAGCTGAGTAACTAATGTTAATGCGATTCCTTTCGAAGGTTGAAACACGATCATCGAAGGAGGACGATCAAGTGATAAGATAGTTAAACGACAAAGGTATGTGAGCCTAGTCCTTTCTTTCTTTGGCATGAGTCCTATAGTATGACTTTCTTTCTTCTCCGTGAATCTCTTGAGTCCCGAAAAGATACGAGCTGATATCCCTAATTTGCTACACAAGGTAATGAGTTAGAGTATAGGAGTTCTAAATGTTCATGATATGATGACATTATTGCTTACACTCACCTCATATACTATTCCTTTCAAGTTGAGGCAGGATGTCAATGAGTGCTCCATAATGGAATCGGGGATCACGACCTTACGTCACCCCGACAAAGCATAGTTATCCATGAGACCTTATGCATGCACTATGACGAGTATATTATGATAATGATATAACACCGCGCCTATTTGGCCGGGCAGTCACCGCTAAGGCGGGCAGCTATACACCATGGCCAAATGGCATGGGCAGACACCACTAGTGGGCGCGGGAGGCCTGGATGCAAGCTAATGACTATCACACCGATCCGATATGGACGGGCAATTTACATACATTTATGCATATATGATATGATGATGACTATGAGTAAGCCAGCATGCATCACTCCTTTTCTATTTGACAGTCAGATACAAATGTTCCTTATTGATGCTCCCTTTACTTCCTTCATGTGATATTATTGTTTATGCCTCTCATACTCAGTACAATGTTCGTACTGACGTCCGTTTTCTTTGGACGTTGTGTTCATGCCTACAGGTAGACAGGGAGGAGAGCTTACTCCGGACTCGTAGGAGCTGTTAGCTGTTGAGAGCACTCCATTGTTCTAGAGGTGCTTATGGTTTTCCCTTTTATGTACATGTATGTTTTGGGCACGATGGGGTCCTGTCCCGTCCATATGTCTAGTACTCTAGTAGAGGCTCGTAGATACGCAGTGTGGGTGGTATGGTCTCACTTTTTTTTCTACCACGTGCTTGTATATGTATGTATATATATATTATTTCAATGACCAAAAGGCTTGTGCATATAAAAGTGATTATATTTTCAAAGGAAAGATGATTTTCTTGTAACTTGAGTATAATATTGATAAGAGCATTAGATGAGGGTGATAAGCAGTAAAATGAGGGATGCTCGGTGGTTAGCCCCGGTTACCTGTCGCGGCCCCTGGTCGGGTAGTGACAAAAGTGGTATCAGAGCAGTTCAGTCCTAGGAAGTGTCTACGAGTCGTGTCTAGTAGAGTCTTTTTTATGGTATGTTGCACGCCACGCTAATAAACAAGAGGCTACAGGGCATCTAGGAAAAAAGACCATCTTACTCTTCATAAGATCGTGCGATAGAGCCGTGCATAATATTTTTCCCTCCCTGATAGTGTGTTGTGATTCCAGAAATGCCGCCAAAGGGGAAAGCTACAGCCGCCTAGAAGGGCAAGACTACGACAAAGAGGCAGGTAAAAAGAGAGCCTCTGATGAATATTGAAGAGGGCGAATTGCATAATGAGGCCTTATCTAATGCTTCCCCCACCCCGCCTAATGTGGAAGAGCAAAGAGGAGCTCCAGCTCCAATCCCTCCTCTAGTTGCTTCGGGTCAACAAATGACCGAGGCCATACACATGTTGACACAGTTGGTCGCCGCTCAGGAACAGTGGCAGAATACGGGCCCAAGTGATCGATCAGCCAGTACTAGAGCCCGTGATTTCATGACCTTAAATCCTCCAGAGTTCTTCGGGTCGAAGCCCGAGAAAGATCCGCAAGGCTTTATTGATGAGATTTTGAGGACGCTAAAGATTATTCATGCCTCTGAGACTGAATCCGTGGAGTTGGCATCTTATAGGCTCCGAGATGTGGCAGACTTATGGTATAACAACTAGGTATTGTCAAGAGGAGAGAATGCGCCTCCTCCGGGTTGGCAAGAATTCGTCGATGCCTTCATCCGCCATTATTTGCCACGCGAGGTCCACCGAGCTAGAGCGGACAAATTTCTAAATTTGAAGCAAGGGAATATGAGTGCCCGGGAGTATAGCCTGCAATTTAATTCTTTGGCTAGATATGCCCCGGCTATGGTGGACGACATGGGAGATCGGGTGCATAGATTCGTTAGTGGCTTAGGGCCACACATATTTAAAGATTTCTTGACAGCTTCGCTACAAGATGGAATGGATATTTCTCGGATACAAGCCCATGCCAAGAATCTAGAGGGGTGACAACAACCACAAAGAAGTGATCGTGATATTGATAGACGGCAGGGAAAGAGGGCTAGGTCTATGGGGGCAGGCGGTGATTATAGAGGGGGACCAATGCAGACATCTTCCAGATATTCAGGTCAGTCGGTGACCAGCGCACCTCCTTGGTTTACGGGTAGGAGATTTGATCGCTCCTTTCGTTCGGGACAGCGTCAGAGTTCGAGGGCCTCAGATTCTCAGTTCAGGGAAGATTATAGTCAAAAGAGACCCCCATTACCGCGATGCAGCCAATGTGGTAGATTACATTCCGGACAATGTCGCCAAGGTTCGGATGCTTATTATACTTGTGTTCAGGTGGGGCACATGATAAGAGATTGCCCGTCGGCGAGCGGTAGAGTTGGGGTTCAGCCCACAGGTTTAGTAGTTGGTTCTTCCTCAGTGCGCCCGGTAGGGAAAGCTCCTCAGGTGTCAGCAAGCCGAGGTAGAGGCAGAGGGGCAGCATCTACTTCAGGTGCCACTCAGCCCCGTATGTATGCTTTAGCTGGATGACAGGATCTTGAGTCCTCCCCTGATGTGGTTACAAGTATATTATGCATATTTTCCTATGATGTATATGCCTTGATAGATCCGGGTTTCACTTTTTGCTATATTACCCCGTATGTTACTGGTCGCATTGGGGTTAAACATGAGCCAATCAAACCTTTCGAGGTGTCTACTCCGGTTGGTGATCCCGTGATAGCTAGGCGAGTGTATAGAAATTGTGTGATAGTGATGTGTGATCGCTGAACCAAAGCTGATTTAGTTGAGCTTGAAATGTTGGAATTCGATGTGATCATGGGTATGGATTGGTTGGCCTCATGCTACGCTAATGTTGATTGTCGGACGAAAGTAGTTCGGTTCCAATTTCTGGAAAAACCCGTGCTGGAATGGAAAGGTATTACGGCGTCTCCAAGAGGTAGGTTTATTTCCTACCTCAAAGCTAGAAAGATGATAGCCAAAGGCTACATTTATCATCTAATCCGAGTTCGCGATACCGAAGCTAACTCGCCAACTTTCCAATCTGTCCCGGTAGTAAATGAATTTTCAGATGTATTTCCAGATGAATTTCCAGGCCTTCCTGCAGAAAGAGAAATTGACTTCTCCATTGATGTGTTGCCGGACACCAAGCCTATTTCTATTGCTCTTTATCGCATGGCTCCGGCAGAATTGAAAGAGCTAAAGGCGCAATTAAAAGATTTGCTCGAAAAGGGGTTTATCAGGCCCAATTCATCGCCGTGGGGAGCGCCAGTCTTGTTCGTGAGAAAGAAAGACGGTTCCCTACGAATGTGCATCAATTATAGGCAGTTGAACAAGGTGACGATAAAGAACAAATATCCTCTCCCAAGAATTGATGATTTATTTGATTAGCTGCAGGGTGCCAAATGGTTTTCAAAAATAGACTTGAGATCAAGTTATCATCATGTGAGAGTTAGAGAAGCGGATATTCCCAAAACAACCTTTAGAACGAGATATGGCCACTATGAGTTCCGGGTGATGTCGTTTGGATTAGCTAATGCTCCGGCCATGTTTATGAATTTGATGAATAATGTATTCAGGCCACTCTTAGATTTATTCGTGATATTATTCATCATTTGTGTGTCGTACTTGGAATTCTTCGAGCACGAGAACTATATGCAAAATTTTCAAAGTGTGAGTTTTGGCTGAATTCCGTAACATTTTTGGGCCATGTTATTTCAGATGAGGGTGTTCGAGTTGATACTCAAAAAATTGAGACGGTAACGAATTGGCCGAGGCCTATGACGCTTACCGAAGTTCGTAGTTTTCTGGGATTGGCAGGTTATTATAGAAGTTTCGTGGAGGGCTTCTCATCTATTTCAGCTCCACTGACGAAGCTAACCCAGAAGTCGGCCAGATTTCAATGGAATGATGCTTGTGAACGCAGTTTTCAAACGTTGAAGGACAGATTAACCTCAGCCCCAGTCTTAACACTTCCAGAAGGGTCTGATGGTTATGTAGTATATTGCGATGCTTCCGGTGTTGAGTTAGGATGTGTGTTAATGCAGCACGGTAGAGTTATTGCGTATGCCTCGAGACAGCTGCGGAAGCATGAAAAGAATTACCCAACTCATGATCTTGAATTGGCTGCGGTTATTCATGCATTGAAGATATGAAGGCATTACTTATATGGTGTGCATGTCGATATCTATACAGATCACAGAAGTCTCCAATACATTTTCAAACAGAAGGAGTTGAACTTATGACAGAGGCGGTGGTTAGAATTGCTAAAAGATTCTGATGTGAATATTTTATACCACACCAGAGACGCATTTCATGAAAAGGAGAGATCTCCATGTTAAACATCAATCGATGATACTCTTAAATACCATGACAGGCTTTGTGTTCCAAATGTTGTAGAATTGTGCCGACGAATTGTGGAAGAAGCCCATTGCTCTCGGTATTCTATTTACCCAGGCGCAACAAAGATGTACCACGATCTCTGGCAAAATATTTTTAGAATTCCCGAGTACTTAACATTCGAGGACGAATGTCCCAAAAGGGGGGAACAATGTTACACCTCGAAACTTTGGGTTGCTAAACGATGAAGGGACAAACGTAAATTTCAAGAGAAGTTAAAGGCAAGGGAGAAAAGTCTGTTAAATGAAACTTCACCGCAGTCCTGCGAAAGGGGGGGGGGGGGGGGGGGGGTTCGACGGTCGTCCCTTGTATCGTCGAACAAGTCGATGCCCCATCGATGGCGCCGTAAAACTGAGCTGGAAGAAAGACCACTCGACGAACAGGTCGACGCTCTGCCGATCAGTTCGACGGACCGTCCTTCTCACCATCGAATGAGGAGAAATGACAGATTGTTCACTGGAAATTTGACGATATCGACGGTCAGATCGACGCCCCGTCTGTTATATCCAGTATTTTTATATGTCGAGTTATTCGCAAGCTAATCGACTTAAGTTAAAGACTGGATTATTTTCGGATACGAAATAGGAACTTTTAATTTTCAATTTTAATTTGTACACAAATTGTTTATTGCCTATTGTGATCAAGTTCCAAGTGAATTACAAGTTTGAGCAGGTGATAGCAACATTGGATATTGAATTGAGGAGGAAGAAATTGTGAAATTGGAGCAATTAAGTGTAGAAATTCCTTCGAGAAAATTTAGGTAAGATTTTCTTATTTTGTGGTATAATTGGATTAATGGTGTTGTAATGGAAGGATTAAAATTGGATTGGATGAATTGGGAAGTAAGAAATTGTATGAAATTGTGGGTTGAAAAGGATTAAGAAGGGTTGTTGGATTGTTAGAATTGTTATGGGCTGAATTGTAAGGGTTTTATATGCATATCTCTATTACTGTCATTGTTGGTATTTCTGTGATAACAGGAGGTAAATTGAAAGTTCGGGTTAGGCGAACATATAGGGGAAATGCTGCCCGATTTCCGTTAAGTCCTTAACTAATGAAAACCCTAATCAAGAAAGTATAAGTTAAAGAATAAGTCCTATAGGCGACTGGTTACAGATTTATGAGCTAGGAAGTATAGTTTACTAATGATAGCGTTACTTTTATATTAAACAGGCTAAAGGGGAGACGAAGCGAACGTGATTACGATTAACCTTTAACAGGTATGTAAAGTTAACCCTTCTTTCTTTTTGGCATGATCTTTATGAAACGAATAGACGATGTGTATATGATTCCAAAGAAGTTCCTATTCTTAGAGCCACTAGGATGGCCACTGTTCTTGATTTCCAGAAGCTATTTTATTATATCTTGATACGTGTATATGATTCCAGAAGTTCTATTTTGATATAATCCACTGCGACATTCGAAAGGTATTTGATATGACTATTATCGTGATTTTCAAATGATAGTTCATTTTGATTATTTCATTGAGTCTTTGATAACGTTTTAATTTGCATATGGTTGCTCACTACTCTACTCGTGCATGCCTCAATATATCTTTCACTGAGTCCCGGGCCAGGATACGTTTTCATGCACAGTTTCACTGCATTATTGTTCACCGAGCCCCTCACTAGAGGGCCGGGATACGATATATATATCTATATATATATATATGATGGTGTTATGATGTGATGGCGTGATGATGCGATGATGTGATGGTTTTACGATGTGTTTATGGCGTTATGATGTGTTTATAGTGTTATGATGTGTTTATGGCGCCAAGGATGGTATGTGGTGACCTTATTCACCGAGTCCCATAATGGGCCGGGTATGATATATGATATTGACATGCATGATTTATGTTTCAAAAGGGCATGTGTTTTGGTATTCTGGATATTATACTTGTCTTTTGTACTTCCTATTTCAGTTATGATCCTTTTTACTATATTTCATGCTTTATATACTCAGTACATATTCCGTACTGACCCCCTGTCTTCGGGGGGCTGCGTTTCATGCCCGCAGGTACAGACGCTCGATTCGGTGATCCCTAGCTTAGGATTTCCATTCAGCTGTCTTGGAGAGCTCCGTTGTTCCGGAGCCTAGGTTTTTGGTACAGACCTTCTGATGTATATATACATATATCTGTTTGTTCAGGGGTAAGATGGGGCCCTGTCCCGTCGTATTTCACTGTTGATACTCTTAGAGGTCTGTAGACGTCTATGTGGGTTGTATATAGATTATGATCAGCTGTGTCTATATAGTTGTTGTGGATGTTTCTGTTTGTTGAGGCGGCCTTGCCGGCTTTCATATGTTATCGATACGTAGTGGCAGCCTTGTCGGCTTGCGTATTATAATGATATATAGTAGCAACCTCGTCATCCTGCGTATTTTATTACGTTGTGATGGATTGAGAACCTTTTGGTCTATGTCGATTCCCATGCTATCTATAGTGTCAGTCTGATTATGTCTAACAGGTACATATGGGTGTCCAGCTCAGGCACTAGTCATGGCCCATGGGGTTGGGTCATGACACCGTCGATCCAATCGACGCTCCGTCGATCGCACCGTACATCACGGACGGGACCGATTTCATGAATTAATATAAGACCCCTCCTCCATTTTTATTTCATTTCATCTTCCACTCTCCTCTCTCCAAGAACTCTCTAGAACCTTCTCCACCATTCTTCCACAAGAAATCAAAGGAAATCCATGGTCAACTACACCAAATACGTGAAATCAAGTTTATGAAACCCATTAAAAGTTCATCTAAGCCAAGGAAACTCAAGAAGAGTGAGTCAGGGTTTTGGTGGAAGAAAAGAAGTTCCACTCAAAGGTTGTTCATCCATCATCTAAGGTGAGTTTTATGACCCCTTTTTTTATGGTTTGAGTAGTTGAAGTTGAAGCACTTGAATTGTGGAAAGACATAGAAATTGGGTCATGAATGTGAGAATAGTGATTGGTCTGAATTATGAATGTGGGTATGCTGTGATTGTGAATATGTTACAAGTGACATTTAGACCATGAAACAAGTATTATATATATGAGAAAACGCGATAACGAGTTATAATCATAATTGTGGAGAAATCTAAAAGAAATGGTGAATTGTGGTAAATGTAGAGAAATAATGATTGTTGTTGTTATATTGTGGATGTTATTATTTGTCACACCCCAGTCCCGATAGGGCATGACGGGCACCCGACTCTCATCAGAGTAGAGCGAACCCTTAGACATTCGCTCTATCAAAACCTGTCATTTCAAAAACTTTTTAAAAACATAAAACTTTTCACATAGAGATCATTATCCTTATAACGATCATGAAAACTTTCAATCAAATAAGTACTTTAACCCCATTGAAATCATCTAAAATACATGCTCTTTTAACGTACACAAATGGTTCAGCTGACATCACTCTATCGACATCTCGACAAACGTACCACAGGACGCTGTCTGCAAAGTCTCTAATATAGACGAGATACCATAATGTAAGTACTCTGACTCGGCAACACTCCGGAAGGAAATGGAGCTCACCAATTAAGCTGGAACATCTTCTAGTAATATCCTCTACTCAGCTATATGCACCTGCGCGGCATGAAACGCAGCCCCCGAAGAAAGGGGGTTAGTACGGAATATGTACTGAATATGTAAAGCATTACTGAATCATAGCACAAGGAAGGTGCAGCAGTAACAAGTTTAGAAATCAAACTGTAAGAAACCTGAAACAGCATTCGGGACCAAGTCCTGTGGCCTTTACCCAAATTCTAGCATGCACAATATAATTATCGCATACGCAAATTCTAGAATACACAATATAAATTTGGTATCACAATAGTCCCTTCGGACGGCCGCTACCGGCATAATAATGATGATGGCCCATTCGGGCATACCGCTTCCGGCATAATAATAATGATGATGGCCCTTCGGGCATGCCGGTTCCGACATAATAATAATGATGGCCCCTTCGGGCATGCCGCTTCCGACATAATAATAATGATGGCCCCTTCGGGCATGCCGGTCCCGACATAATAATAATGATGGCCCCTTCGGGCATGCTGGTTCCGACATAATAATAAGAATGGCCCCTTCGGGCATGCCGGTCCCGATATAATAATAAGGATGGCCCCTTCGGGCATGCCGCTTCCGGCATAATAATGATGATGGTGTCAACACAACTTAATCCACGAATATC
Organism: Lycium barbarum; assembly: GCF_019175385.1. Classification (NCBI taxonomy): domain Eukaryota; kingdom Viridiplantae; phylum Streptophyta; class Magnoliopsida; order Solanales; family Solanaceae; genus Lycium; species Lycium barbarum. The sequence continues at coordinate 44,449,942 of NC_083342.1, read as the reverse complement.
AATACAAAGAAATGATGCTATGGAGTGTTAACATAACTCGTAAATGAAACGAAATAGTAAAATCTTGCACCCCCTTCGGAGTGGTTTTGAAAATCTAAATAGTAAAGTCTCGCACCCCCTTCGGAGTGGTTTTGAAAATCTAAATAGTAAAGTCTCGCACCCCCTTCGGAGTGATTTTGAAAATCTAACTTTATGTTTTCTTTAGCATAAAACTAATTTTCTCGAAATCATTAGTAAAACCATATGCATATAAATCAATTTTTTTTTGGACTCAACAGATAAGTACACTAATCGACACTTTAAGGATCATGAACACGTTTCGAGTCAATCCGAGTTAGCACAAGAAAGTTATGGACATTATTCATTAGAGAACCCTCCATGAACGTTTCCACAACAATCCGAGTTAGCATATGAAAGTTAGGAACGTTATTCATTATAGAAACCTCTACGAACATTTCCAAAACAATCCGAGACCATCCACGAAAGTTAGGGACATTACTACTTACAGAACTCTTTTAAAAGAAAACAAGAACTCTTTATGCTTTGATTGTTATTCAATCGTACAATAAGCTCGACTATACTAAGTATACTCATATCAAGAAGTGAATAAGAATCATTAACAAGATCGGAATCACGAATAGAGTTACCACAAGATACGTATCATAACTTACTTAGCTCTAGGACATGCCAAAAGAAAGAAAGCGTAAGCCTTACATACCACACCCGCTTCCTACGCTAATCCGAACTTAAGTCTTTGGCTTCGCAAGATCTACAACAATATTAGTGTATACCAAACATTAGCTATAGATACTTAGAAGTTCAATCTTCAACCAATACTTTATTTGCAGAAATTTCGGCAGCATTTCACCTGTAAATACAACTAACCCCGAGAATCCAACTCGGCCAAATCATCAACAACAATACCAACAGTCATTCTAACAATATCAACAATCAATTCAAAACGCATTCCAACGTTAACAACTTCTTTCTACAAACTTCGGCGGCGTTTCATTTACGTTCAATTCAGAATTGCTTACATATTCAAGTACTAATCCGAAACCATTCAAACAATATTCAAGAACACTTCAAACAATCCGTACCATATTCAAAATAATCTAACCAATATGCCACTCCACCCGAAACCTTCCAAATGCAATAAGAACAATAACAACACATACACGACCACCACCCCGACACACCAAATTCATGGTTTCCATCCATTTCCACACACTACAACATGTACAAAACATTCATAATATATGAAAAAGAAGATTAAATCTTACCTCTTCCACTTAACTCCACAACTTGGCTAGAGTTGTAGCTTGCAAGAATAGATGTTTTACTTGCTCCAATGACTACTTCGCTTTGCTAGGGACCTTCCAATTGGTTGTTTTGCTAAAAGAAAATAATTTTTGATCAATATTTTTGGACCTTAATTTTTTTGCTACCATGGCCGAATAGGCCTTCCTCTTTTCTTCTCCAAGGTTCTTCAACTTTCTAGAGTGAAAGATGATGAAAAATGTGATGAATTATCATCTTTTATTCCCATTTATAATGTATCCATGTGGGCCATAGCCCACATCATAGCACACGGCCACTTGGCCCTTATTTTCAAGAATTATAAGTTTTCCAAAATCAACTTTTAACCCCAAATTTTCCTTAATATTTCCATAGGACACCTTGTGAATTTCCCTTTTTGCCCTTAGCCTTTCTTAATATTTCCACATCAAAATTTTCATAAACAACTTGTATATTAAGCAAGATCAAAACATGGCCTTGCCCTTAACTTCTCGCAATTACCTTGAAATATCCGAATGTACAGAATACGGGATATAACATTATTAATGTTGGGAGTTGATATAGAATATGGGAAAATTAGTATAAACAAAGGAAGTGCTGCCCAATTTTCCCTAGAAATAGTGAAATGTTCTTATAGCCGAGTAACTAATGTTAATACGATTCCTTTCGAAGGTTAAAACACGAGCATCGAAGGAGGAAGATCAAGCGATAACATAGTTAAACGACAAAGGTATGTGAGGCTAGTCCTTTCTTTCTGTGGCATGAGTCCTATAGTATGACTTTCTTTCTTCTTCATGAATCTCTTGAGTCCTGAAAAGATACGAGTTGATATCCCTAATTTGCTACACAAGGTAATGAGTTAAAGTAAAGGCGTTGAAAATGTTCATGATATGATGTCATTATTGCTTACACTCACCTCATATACTATTCCCTTCAAGGTGAGGCAGGATGTTAATGAGTGCTCCATAATGGAATCGGGGATCACGACCTTACGTCACCCTGACAAATCATAGTTAACCTTGAGACTTTATGCATGCACCATGATGAGTATATAATGATAATGATATAACACTGCGCCTATTTGGCCGGGCAGTCACCGCTAAGGAGGGCAGCTATACACCATGGCCAAATGGCATGGGCAGACACCACTAGTGGGCAGCAGGAGATGATACCCCAGACGCGGGAGGCCTGGACGCAGGCTAATGATTATCACACCGATCCGATCAAATGGTTAAATATGACCTGGAATACGGACCGTAAAGTGGTTTACGGCCCGTAAACCATGATCGTAAATCACCATGTCCCAGCCTGAGTTTCTGGTTCTGTTATGATTAAATACGACCACGAAGGACGGTCCGTAAACTGGAATACGGACCGTAAACCAAGTTTACGACCACTGTGCACTTAAAATCAGATATTTTAGTCATTAAATAAGGGGACCAAGGCTTATTTCATTTCACTTCTACATCACACCCCTTCTCTCTAGAACATCTCTCTACATATATTCCACAAGAATTCAAGGATAATTGGTGATCAACAACATAAATCAAGGGAATCAAGTGCAAGAAAACCATCAAGATCATCCAAGGTCAAGAAATCTAAATGGAGATAAACTAGGGTTTTGCTCAAAGTGGAGTATTATCAACTAAAGCTTGTTCCTACAACATTTAAGGTAAGATTCATGATATTTCTATGTTGTTTAAGGTAGTTAAGAGTTGAAATACTTGGATTGTAGAAGGGTATAGAAAAATGAGTCATGAATATGGAATAGTGTGATTTTGAGAAATAGTATGAATTGAGCTATGGGTCTTGATGTATTGTGATGTAAATACGATATAAATGATGTTGAGAGCATAAGATGAACAATGTATGTAAATGGACATCGTGTGTGTTGTGGCCATGGTTATGGATGAATTGAATGTAAGTCTAGAAATATGGATAATGTGAATGAGTAATGGCTATTGTTATGGCATCGTGAATTTATTATTGACGTTTGGGAGTTGAGATACGTTATGGAGGAGAGGCTATCCGATTTTCTCTAGTTTTAGTCATAGATGCTAGCTATCGATGCTAATGATAGTATGACTTTAATGAAGGTAGAAACGCGATCGTTGAAGGGGAACGTACAAGCGATAAATAGTCGAACGGAAAGGTATGTAAGGCTAACCCTTCTTTCATAAGGCATGGTTCTTTGGCCAAACATCTAAATCCTCTATACGAGTATGTTGTCTTTCAAATGATTTGATCTTCCGAGCTTGTAAGCTCATGATTCTTGATATGCTACGATTGTACTAAGTCCCTCGCATGACGAGTAGATTCTTATGTTGCTATCTATGCTTCTATATTGATATTGACTATGCTTTACATACTCAGTACATTCTCCGTACTGACGTCCTTTTGTTTATGGATGCTGCGTCATGCCCGTAGGTGCACAGGTAGACAGGATCGATCCATAGCTACATTCTTAGAGACTACACAGCAAAGCTCCATTTCCTTCGGAGCCATAGCTTTTGGGTACTTATTCTTTTGTGTACATAATTATGGGCATAGCAGGGTCCTATCCCTCTTATGTGATATGTTATACTATTTTTAGAGGCTCGTAGTCACTTGTATATGGTTAGATATGTCTGGCCTTGTCGGCCCATATTTTGTATATCATTTTGATAGCCTTGTCGGCTCATGTACGTTGATGTGGCATAGATACCAACCATTATATAAAGGCCTTGTCGTCCAATGGGACTAGCATGATGAACGAAAAGATTTATATGTTTAATTGTATGGCTCACCTAGATGTAAGCATAAAAGTGAGTTAAGGGGTGACCGAGTGGGCTAGCACCGGGTGCTCGTCGCGGCCCTCTAGACGGATCGTGACAAAAGTGGTATCAGAGTAGTTCAGTCCTAGGGTGTGTCTACGAGCCGTGTCTAGTAGAGTCTTGGTTATGGGTATGTTGCGCGCCACATTTATAGACAAGAAGCTGCGGATATTTTAGGAATGAATGACCTTCTTTCTTCATAAGAAATCGTGTGGTAGAGCTATGATATAAGAAATTCTTGTTCCCTAATCGTGTGTTGTGTATTTCAGAAATGCCTAGAAAGAGAAAGGCTACAGCATCCCAAAAGGGCAAGACGGTGGCAGAAAAGCGGGCTGAAAGAGCACTACCACCGGTAGTAGAGGAAAGTGAGTCCCAGAATGTGGCTCAATCTCAGTCCTCCCAGACAGAGCCTATTACTCAGGAGCGTGAGGGAGCCTCAGCCCCAGCTCCAGCTCCTCCACTGGATGCCTCTGGCCAAGATGTAAAAGAGGCCATACATTTGCTTACTCAGTTAGTTGTTGCTCAGACTCAGCAGCAAAGTACAGAGCAGGGTGACAGGGCTGTTAGTGCAAGGGCCCGTGACTTCATTACTTTGAACCCTCCGGAATTCTTTGGGTCAAAGCCGGAGGAGGACCCTTAGGACTTCATTGATGGTATGTTAAGGACACTTCGGTTGATACATGCTTCAGACACCGAGTTGGTGAAGTTAGCGTCGTATAGATTGAGAGATGTCTCGATCCAGTGGTATACGGTTTGGATGGCTTCACGGGGAGCCAATGCACCTCCCCCGGTATGGCAAGAGTTCGTTGATGCTTTTCTCCGACACTATATGCCTCCGGAAGTTCGGCGAGCTAGAGCCGATAAGTTCTTAAATTTGAGGCAAGGTAGCATGAGTGCTCTAGAGTATAGTCTCCGCTTCAATTCCTTGGCTAGGTATGGTTCGACCATGGTAGCGGATATGGGTGACCGGGTACACCGATTTGTGAAAGGCCTAGGGCCACATTTGATGGATAGATGCTTGACTGCCTCCCTTCAGGATGGTATGGATATTGCACGCATTCAGGCGCATGCTCAAAACATAGAAGAAAGCCTGCAACAGCAAAGAAGGGAACGTGAGCAAGATAGGGGCCATAGCAAGAGGGCCAGATCTTCGGGTCCGATGAGTGAGATTAGAGGTGGGCACAGGCAGCAGTTTCCCGGGCATTTAGGCTACTCTATGGCAAGTGCACCTCCACGGTTTTCATGCCCGAGATTTGATAGATCTGCTCGTTCAGGGCCGAGTCCGAGCTTTTCAGGGTCCCAGTTTAGGGGTGATTCAGGTTAGGCGAGGCCGCCCGTACCACGATGTTCCCAGTGTGGGAAGTTGCATTGGGGTCAATGCCGATCAGGTTCAGATGGTTGCTATTCATGTGGTCGGTCAGGCCATATTATGCGTGATTGCCCCTCGGTTCATGGTAGAGGTAGGACCCAGCCTTCAGGGTCAGTAGTCGGATCTTCATCTTCTATGCGTCCTATGGGACCAGGTTCACAAGCGCCAGTTGTCCATGGTAGAGGCAGAGGGAGAGCTCCCACTTCTAGCGGTCCTCAGCATCGTATTTATGCTTTGGCTGGACGCCAAGATCTTGAGTCTTCTCCTGACGTGGTCACAGGTATATTATCGGTATTCTCTCATGATGTATATGCTTTGATTGATCCGGGCTCCACATTGTCATATGTTACCCCATATATAGCGAGTCAATTTATAGTCAAGCCGGAGTCGATCAAACCTTTTGAGGTGTCTACACCCGTGGGTGAATCGGTAATAGCTAGCCGAGTATATAGAGATTGTGTAGTTATGATATGTGACCGCCGTACTATAGTTGACTTGCATGAGCTAAAGATGGTAGATTTTGATGTCATTATGGGCATGGACTGGTTGGCTTCTTGTTATGCCAATGTTGATTGTAGAATGAAAATGGTTCGTTTCCAATTCCCGGGAGAACCAGTTTTAGAATTGAAAGGGAATACGACATCACCAAAAGGTAGGTTTATTTCCTATCTAAAGGCAAGGAAAATGATCACGAAAGGGTGTATTTATCATCTAGTGCGAGTTCAAGATATAGAAGCTGAGTCGCCAACTCTTCAGTCAGTTCCCGTAGTAAATGAATTCCCGGATGTGTTCCCGGAAGAGCTTCCAGGCCTTCCTCCCGAGCGGGAGATTGATTTTGCCATTGATGTGCTGCCAGGCACCAAGCCTATATCTATCCCTCTTTATAGAATGGCACCCGCATAATTGAAAGAGTTGAAGGAGCAATTGAAAGACTTGCTTGAAAAAGGCTTTATTAGGCCTAGTTCATCCCCGTGGGGAGCACCCGTATTGTTTGTCCGAAAGAATGATGGCTCATTGAGAATGTGCATTGATTATCGGTAGTCGAATAAAGTGACGATTAAGAACAAATATCCTCTTCCGAGGATTGATGACTTATTTGATCAATTACAAGGTGCCAAGTGGTTTTCAAAGATAGATTTGAGGTCCGGGTATCACCAAGTGAGGGTTAGGGAGAAAGATATCCCTAAGACGGCCTTCAGGACAAGATATGGTCATTTTGAGTATCGGGTGATGTAGTTTGGACTAACTAATGCACCGCCGGTGTTTATGGATTTGATGAACAATGTGTTCAGGCCCTTCCTGGATCTGTTTGTGATTGTATTTATCGACGATATATGGTGTATTCTAGATCCGAGGCAGAACATGCGGATAATTTGCGTATTGTCCTTGAAGTTCTTCGAACTCGAGAGTTGTTCGCGAAATTCTCTAAGTGTGAGTTCTGGTTGAACTCAGTGGCATTCCTGGGGCATATTGTTGCAGCTGACGGTATTAGAGTGGATAGTTAAAGCATTGAGGCCGTGAAGTCATGGCCAAGGCCCACGAATCCTATGGAGGTTCGTAGCTTTCTGGGCTTAGCAGGATATTACCAGAGATTTGTTGAGGTTTTCTCTTCTATTTCAGCACCACTCACAAAGTTGACCCAGAAATCGACAAAGTTTCAATGGACAGATGCTTGCGAGCGTAGCTTCCAGGAGTTGAAAGATAGATTGACTTCCGCCCCCGTCTTGACACTTCCAGAGGGATTGGAAGGATATGTTGTTTATTGTGATGTTTCAGGTGTTGCGCTAGGCTGTGTATTGATGCAGCATGGTAAGGTGGTTGCATATTCTTCAAGGCAACTGCGGAAACATGAGCAGAATTATCCGACCCACGATCTAGAATTGGCCGCAGTGGTTCATGCTTTAAAGATATGGAGACATTATTTATACGGTGTCCATGTGGATATTTATACCGATCATAAGAGCCTTCAGTATATCTTCAAGCAGAAAGAGTTAAATTTGCGGCAACGACGATGGCTAGAGTTGCTAAAAGATTATGATATTGATATCTTGTAGCACCCCGGAAAGGCAAATGTTGTAGCTGATGCTCTCAGCCGCAGATCTATGGGAAGTTTATGTGATGTACGACCACAGAAGAGAGAAATGGCTCGTGAGCTCCAGCAACTAGCTAGCCTAGGAGTTCGAGTAGTGGACTCAGGTAGCAGGGGAACTACTATTCAGAATACAGCAACCTCGTCGCTAGTAGCAGAAGTGAAAGAGCGGCAATACGAAGATTCCATGCTAATGCAGTACATATATTCACTCCCTTAGAAAGAGGAGTCATCATTTGATATTTTAGAAGACGGATTCCTCTGATGTCGAGGCAGATTATGTGTTCCTGATGTGGCAGGTTTACGCCACCAAATATTAAGAGAAGCTCATTGTTCCCGTTATTCTATCCACCCCGGAGCGAAGAAGATGTATCATGATCTTAAGTCTATATATTGGTGGAATGGGATGAAGATAGATATAGCGGAATTCGTAGCTCAATGTCCCAATTTTCAACAAGTAAAAATCGAGCACCAAAAGCCGGGTGGATTGTTGCAAGCCATAGAAATCCCCACTTGGAAATGGGAAGTGATTAACATGGATTTTATCACAGGCTTACCCCGTTCTCGACGTAAGTATGATTCTATATGGGTGATTGTGGAAAGACTCACTAAGTCAGCTCATTTCTTACCCGTCAGAATGACATATGTGGTAGAAGATTATGCAAAGCTATATGTTAAATAGATAGTGAGACTCCATGGTGTTCCAGTATCTATTATCTCCGATAGAGGGACTCAGTTTACAACTAATTTCTGGACGTCGTTCCAAGAGGGTTTAGGGACCCAAGTGAGCCTTAGCACGACATTTCATCCACAGACCGATGGACAAGCTGAACATACTATTCAGACTCTTGAAGATATGTTATGAGCATGTATGATAGATTTTGGAGGTAGTTGGAATGATCATTTGCCAGTCATTGAATTTTCTTACAATAACAATTATCATTCTAGTATTCAAATGGCACCGTATGAAGCTTTATATGGGCGAAAGTGTAGATCCCAGATCGGGTGGTTCGAAACAGGAGAGGCTAAATTGATAGGACCAGACTTGGTCCAGCACGCCATAGAGAAAGTCAAGCTCATACAAGATCGGTTATTGGCAGCTCAAAGTCGCCAAAAGTCCTATGCGGATAATCGTCGAAGAGACTTAGAGTTCCAAGTGAAAGATTGGGTGTTCTTGAAAGTGTCGCCAATGAAGGGCGTTATGAGATTTGGCAAGAAGGGGAAGCTTAGTCCCTGATACATTGGGCCATATGAGATTGTGCGAAAAATAGCCAAATTGTCCTATGAGCTAGATTTACCTCAAGAGGTAGAGTCCGTTCATCCAGTGTTCCATGTCTCGATGCTTTGAAAATGCGTTGGAGATTCTACGAGGATCGTCCCAGTAAATGATGTTCAAGTGACAGAAAAGTTGACTTATGAAAAAATACCCATTGCCATATTATATAGGCAAGTACGGAGGCTTAGAAATAAAGAAGTGGCCTCAGTTAAAGTTCTATGGAGAAGCAGTAAACGAGAGGAGATGACATGGGAAGCGGAAGAAAGTATGCAATCCAAATACCCACATTTATTTCAGCCCTTGGAGGAGATCCAAGATGAGAAATCAAGATCATGAGGTATGTATGTTTTCCTTTTATGCCTTTGGGTCGTGTGTGGCCAAATTTTGTTGCTATTGTGTTGTTGCCCTGTGAGGCATTGCTATTGTGGGTTGTTGTGACAAGATGGTTGTTATATCCCATATTTTCATACATTGGGACGTTTTAAACTAAACGCGACAAGTTAAAGACAAGACTATTTTAAGATACGAAGTAGAGACTTTAACTTCCGGTTTCGTTTCAAGTCACAAGTTACCCACAAATTTCGTTTGGTATAGAAGCATTAATGGAAAATTGGGATTAAATTAACCATGGTTAGATTATTAAGTGGGATTGGGAAACAAAAATCAGTCCACTAAACAAGCCAAAGTGTCTGTGTAAGTATAGTGGAATGGTCAAAGAATATTTGACCCAAATATTGAGTGGGACACTTGTCCAACCCTTGCAACTCATATATAAGGAACAATTCTGATTCATTATCAACTAACTAGCTCATTTCAACATTTACAAAGTGTAGAAAATATAGTGATAGAGAGAGAGGCTCTCGGCTACAAGCTGGCCGAGAACACCCTCCTCCAAATTGCTCCAAAAAAATCAGTTTCTTAGGCAATTTAACTCCCCTAAAGGTGTATTAACGTGTAGCATTCATTGGAATAGCAAGAACAAGTGTTAAAATTCAAGAAGTGAAAGTGAAGGGCTAGCCGATTGAAGTGTTTAGTTACAAGGTAAGAATGATCATTTTTCTTGTGTTGTATGATGATTTGAATGTATAATTTGTGCATGTTGTTGTTGTTTTGTTGTTGTGGTTGAAGTTGAGGTGAGTCGTGAGCTTGGGTGAAGCTATGTTGGTCTCATTTTGCATGTATTGTTGATGGGTTGAACGTGTGTCAACATATGTAAATGAACAAAGATTGTAGAAGTATGTTTATGATGTTGCATGTTGGTATTGGACTGTTTTTCTTGAAGTTGAAGTGGGCCGTGTATTGTAGACTTAAATGGAATCATGCTTAATCTTCTTGTACATGTATTGGGACTGAATTGAATGTGTTGTAGTGTGGATAAATGGATGAAAATCATGATGTTGTTGTAGTGTAGGGGGCTGTTTTAGAGGAATTTATGGACTGTTTTGTGTCATGTTTTGATTGTTGTTGTTATGGACATTGTGGTGTATTGTATGCATTATGAATATGTGAATTGAGGTGTTAAAGAAATGAATCATGTTGAAGGGGGAAAACAGTCCAAACCGTGGACTGTTTTAATGTTAGGAGTGAATTAGTGTATGTTGAATGTTGATTATTGTTATGAACGTATAGTGAAAGTGAAGTTTAATGATTCAAGTTGAAATTGAAATGGTTTGTGGGCTGTTGTAAGAGTTAATATGATGCTAAAATAGTTCCAATAATCGTATAAGTAATGTTGTAAACGTGTTGTTGTTGTTGTAGGTGAAGTTGGAAAATTGCGAAGCGAAAATGGTAATGTTGTGTGTGCTGTTTGGCCGTGGATAAGGGCCTATTTTAAATGATGTACGGACTGTCCAAAGTTCCCTTAAGTCATGTTTAAACAAGTTCGGATTGATACATGAAAGAATGACTAACAATATTAGCTTGTAGTACCAGTTGGTTTGAATGCGAACGAAACGTCGTCTAAATGTTGGAAAGGGATTGTTAACGTTAAAATACATATTGAATTCCCTCGTAGACTAATTGTAGCTCTTGATATCTTGATATAGGATAAGTACTATTGGGCAGCAAGTACAAGTTATAATACGACTAAACGCTAAAGGTATGTAAAACCTATTCCTTCTTTCTTTTGGCATGTCCTAGACGTAAGTAAGAAATGATATGAACCTTGGGGTAAATTCTACTCTCTAGTTCCAAGCATGACTTATGATTCTATTCATTCCGTAATGTTATGGTCACGAGCCTACTATATGATTGACTAATGAATGATGTATAGAAGTTCCTACTCTTAAAGAATTGCATAATTAGAGGCATACTTTACTATCAAAAGTTACACCATGTCAAATTGATACATGTACATGAAATCTGAAACGTTCCTTGCTATAACTTGTAATGAGATTTAAAAAGAACTGAATATGATTATTATCCTGACACTTTAGAGCTGGTTAGTTACTTATCTATTGAGTCTCAAAAGATGACTTGCATGTATGTGGTTGCTTATTATTCTGCTCGTGCTTACCGCTATATCCTTCACTGAGTCCCGGGCCAGGACACGTTTTCGTGCGCATATTTACTATATCTCTCACCGAGCCCCTCACTAGAGGGCCGGGACACGTTATATATATATGAAGATATGATGATATGATGATATGATGACATGATGATATGGAGATGGCGGCCAGGAGGGAATATATTCCTTATTACCGAGTCCCTCACTAGAGGGCCGGGACACGTATATGTTTATGTTATGATGCTATGATTATAATTACCAAGTCCCTCACAAAAGGGTCGGGACACGTTATATATGTTATATACAGAATGATTATTCCGCCTTGGTTACAAAACTCTATATTGATATTGATATGAGAACGATACAGATGAAATATGTTCAAAGGCAAGTTTTAGGAAATTCTGTTTGTTGCATTGGGTCCAACACACCTTGTCTCAGTATGAGTCTATTACTATATTTCATGCTTTACATGCTCAGTACATATTCCGTACTGACCCCCTTTTCTTCGGGGGGCTGCGATCATGCCCGCAGGTACAGACGCTCGTTTCAGAGATCCGCCAGCGTAGGATATCTATTCAGCTACTTTGGAGTGCTCCTTTGTTCCGGAGCCTAGCTTGTGGTATAACTCCCTTTTGTTGTATATATATGTGTTTATTCGGGGTACGGCGGGGCCCTGTCCCGTCATATGATACTGTCATTACTCTTAGAGGTCTGTGGACACATGTGTGGGTCTGTATATAGTTGCTGTTTCGTTGTGTGGATATGACTTATGTTTGGGGAATACCCATTCGTAGTGGCAGCCTTGTCGGCTTGCGTGTATATACATATGTTTGGGATGTTGTGTGTAGTGGCGGCCTTGTCGGCCTGCGTAGCTATATATATATTTGTTGTGGGAGCTGTGTATAGTGATAGCCTTACCGGCTTATGTGTGATATAAACTGTGAAAGTTGTAACACCTTGATGTGGCGTGAATTTACACCATAATCGATGCTTTTTAACTATAAGTTTTACTTGTTTTTAAGCAAGTCTGTATTATTTTACGTGGTTTTTGTCATGTTTCAGGTTATACGAGGTCCCTAGAGCCTAAGTGTGGAAAACAAGCAAAAAAGTTGCAAAACTGGGGATCACTGGAAGTTCTGGAAATTTTCGCGAAATATTGCACTTCGCGATCGCGCGGCAAGATCACGCGGTCGCGGTGACGCGCGTCCGTGACACTGCGCGAACGCGCAGTTAGTTCACGCGGTCGCGGTCACGCGCGTCCGTGACCCTGCGTGATCGCGGTTCCTCTTCTCGCGTTCGCTATTCGTAAACGAAGCAATTACACGCGATCGCGCAGTGACGTGGCGCGATCGCATTGAAGGATTTTTCAGTGTTTTCGACCAGAACTCGGATTTTGACGATGCCTTCCATCCCAGTTCATATAAATAGAAAACTAGGGCAAAATATCAGATTATCTTTGGCAGCTCCCACAAGTTGGAGGCTAGGGTTCCTACAAAAAATGTTCTCTCTTCTTTTTAATCCTTGTTGATGGAAATCTCTTGGTGACAATTAAGATTGATACTCTTGTTGTGCTTATTTATTCATTTGCATTGTTCTTAATCAAGTAAGTGTTTGCTATTTTAATTATTCTTGTTCTTGAATGTTTTCATTGGATTAGCTAACCTTTGAACTCGCCCATTTACTTTGTTTGAAACTCGGAAGAGGAAGAACGGAGTTGGGATAGAATAATTAACATGAATTTGGGGCGTTAACCCTCATCTAATGGAAGTTGACCTAGGAATAGGCAATACCACTTGTAGCCATATTCGGGTGTTCTTAATGCTCCTAATTGCTTGAGGGATCTTTAATTGGGTAGTCTAGTTAATCTTCGGAAGAAGTTAATTTAGAGTCATTATCCGAGGCTAAATAACATAAACTTGCTATTATTTACAATTCGTGAAATAGATTGGATCGTTACTTGAGAAGTAGTTTCCCTTCTTCCATTCTTGTTGCCATTGATCAATTTACTTGCTTTGTAGATTAGAATTTATATTTCCATATTTTATAAAAACCTTATCAAAAACAACCATTGATGCGTTCGGGCATAGCTATTGTTAGTGATAATTCCTAATCTGCTTAAATCACCTACATATTGTTCTCTGTGGGATTCGACCCCGACTCATAGTTGGGTAAATTATATTTACATACGACCGTGCCCATTCTAATTAATAGGGTGGATTTGGACGTTACCAAAAATAGGAACCTCCTCGGCTTTTCTTTGCCAGAGTTCTTTTCCTGAGGGGAGTTTTATTTTGTTGAAACTGGCATGTCTAGGATGTTGCTTAGGTTGAATAGAATAATTTTGTTTTATTTGGTACTACTTGATAACTAATGGCATGTATTGTGTTTGTTGAAATTTTTGGACCCCTCGAAAAATTGAAAAATGCATACTTAGAACAGTTATTGTCTGACATGATTGATTCTTTATATGACATTGTGATTATTGGGGTGTTGTGTGTGATGAATTACTACTTAGGAGGTCACAAGTGTAAAAATTATTGTCCTTATGCCGATGTGTGTGTGAAGTGTTAGTTTGATTCTGTTTATGCATGTATAATCTAGAACTTGCCCGGTTGGTCTTGTTTGAAATACGAAAGTTAGTTTGGTTGTGAAATGATCTTAGGCTTTCTTTGGGTAAATAAGTCACGGTGCCTAAATAAGCCTCTCCAAAAGCTGAAAATACCCCTAGTTTCCCCTTTTGAGCCTTTTTGACCTTTTTCTTGGCTAGCCAATTATGAAACCTTACCCTTTGTGAAATTAATTCATCTTCACACCCGTTCCCTCCTTGATGCTATTAATTAGATGAGGCAAAATGTCTAAGTTGGAGGTGAATTAAATGTGAAGTACATGTTCAAAACATAAGTTGGGGGTGGTGGAGTTTGCTAGTGAAGATTCGATGTGGTAGCTGCATATATATATATATATATATATAAAAAAAAAAAAAAAAATCAGAAAACTGTAACGCAAAAAGAATTCTAGGTTGGTTAGAAGTAAAACCACATCGAGGTTGAAAACTGAAAGAAAATAAAGGGGTGGAAAGAAAAGAGGCGAACTAAGGTGAAAAGATGTTGTAGTGTTCAAGGAGGGTGAGTCACTAATATCCAAAAAGTATCCGACCCGTCCCTAAACCTACATTACAAGCCGAAACAAGTCCTAATGAGATCACAACCGAACAATCCTAGGATGAGAACATAGAAAATAAGGGCAAGCCTATGGTATTTGCATGTGTAAATATGAATTTTCTTTGTGAGTGTGAGTGTTTTTCTCTTCTCTTTCGTCTTCATCCCATTCTTGTCGTATATATGTGTGTTGGGACATTCTTTGGTCTATGTGAGGGCATAAGGATGAAAATTGAACAAAATAAAGTGACCGCCTAAAGTAGCGTTTGTGTGCACCATAATATGTTCGATAATATGATGTCATTCATTGAAGCTTCATGGTTAGTCGTAGTGTTCTTGAGTTGTGTATGTTGCTTTAAAACGGAAATTAGGGTGGTCCTTGGAAGAAAAACATGCATGCCGGTAGTTATCAAGTAGTACCAAATAAAACAAAATTATTCTATTCAACCTAAGCAACATCCTAAACATGCCAGTTTCAACAAAATAAAACTCCCCTCAGGAAAAGAACTCTGGCAACCTATTCAAAACAACTCCAAAAATTGTGAAATTTTGCAGATTAGTCACAAATCATTAACTAAACAATTCTAAAAAAAAAAAGCAAATTTCAAAAATGATAAAAAAAAAAAAAAAAAACGATGGGTTGCCTCCCACCAAGCGCATAAGTTAACGTCGCGGCACGACGGATACCAACTTTACCGCTTTTCTCGCCATTTGGAGCTTATGAATTGGGCACCTAACTTGGAATCAAGTTTGTGACCACGAGCAGTGGGGGGTGGTAAATATCTGATCACGCCAAGTAAAATATTGTTCATTCTACACTTCTTGGCTTTCAAGTGAGGAATGTCATTTTGCCTTGTTGAATTTTCAAATTGCAGAATATAAGGCTCTTGAACTTTTTGAACTATGACATCCTCTTTTTCCCCCGGATTGGGGTCAACACCAACCATATTGTTCAGAACAATGGTTGACTCCCATTCATTTTTATCTTTGGCAGCTCCCACAAGTTGGAGGCTAGGGTTCCTACAAAAATGTTCTCTCTTCTTTTTAATCCTTGTTGATGGAAATCTCTTGGTGACAATTAAGATTGATACTCTTGTTGTGCTTTTTTATTCATTTGCATTGTTCTTAATCAAGTAAGTTTTTGCTTTTTTAATTATTCTTGTTCTTGAATGTTTTCATTGGATTAGCTAACCTTTGAACTCGCCCATTTACTTTGTTTGAAACTCGGAAGAGGAAGAACGGAGTTGGGATAGAATAATTAACATGAATTTGGGGCGTTAACCCTCATCTAATGGAAGTTGACCTAGGAATAGGCAATACCACTTGTAGCCATATTCGGGTGTTCTTAATGCTCCTAATTGCTTGAGGGATCTTCAATTGGGTAGTCTAGTTAATCTTCGGAAGAAGTTAATTTAGAGTCATTATCCGAGGCTAAATAACATAAACTTGCTATTATTTACAATTCGTGAAATAGATTGGATCGTTACTTGAGAAGTAGTTTCCCTCCTTCCATTCTTGTTGCCATTGATCAATTTACTTGCTTTCTAGATTAGAATTTATATTTCCGTATTTTATCAAAACCTTATAAAAAACCACCATTGATGCGTTTGGTTTTCATTACCCTCACCTAGTAGACACTCCATCATGAATTTGAACTCACCAATTTGGCCATGCTCACAATAAAAGTCATTACTAAACAAGTTTTCATGGAAAGATGCCATTTTTTTTTTTATATATAAAATAAAACACAGAAAACAACAACACAAATATTTACGGGTTCGGATCAAAGCAAGTTAGCTTATTTCCTAGATTAGCCAAAATACACCAATTGTTCCCCGGCAACGGCGCCATTTTTGATAACGTCCAAATCCACCCTATTAATTAGAATGGGCACGGTCGTATGCAAATATAATTTACCCAACTATGAGTCGGGGTCGAATCCCACAGAGAACAATATGTAGGTGATTTAAGCAGATTAGGAATTATCACTAACAATAGCTATGCCCGAACGCATCAATGGTTGTTTTTGATAAGGTTTTTATAAAATATGGAAATATAAATTCTAATCTACAAAGCAAGTAAATTGATCAATGGCAACAAGAATGGAAGAAGGGAAACTACTTCTCAAGTAACGATCCAATCTATTTCACGAATTGTAAATAATAGCAAGTTTATGTTATTTAGCCTCGGATAATGACTCTAAATTAACTTCTTCCGAAGATTAACTAGACTACCCAATTGAAGATCCCTCAAGCAATTAGGAGCATTAAGAACACCCGAATATGGCTACAAGTGGTATTGCCTATTCCTAGGTCAACTTCCATTAGATGAGGGTTAACGCCCCAAATTCATGTTAATTATTCTATCCCAACTCCGTTCTTCCTCTTCCGAGTTTCAAACAAAGTAAATGGGCGAGTTCAAAGGTTAGCTAATCCAATGAAAACATTCAAGAACAAGAATAATTAAAATAGCAAACACTTACTTGATTAAGAACAATGCAAATGAATAAATAAGCACAACAAGAGTATCAATCTTAATTGTCACCAAGAGATTTCCATCAACAAGGATTAAAAAGAAGAGAGAACATTTTTTGTAGGAACCCTAGCCTCCAACTTGTGGGAGCTGCCAAAGATAATCTGATATTTTGCCCTAGTTTTCTATTTATATGAACTGGGATGGAAGGCATCGTCAAAATCCGAGTTCTGGTCGAAAACGCTGAAAAATCCTTCAATGCGATCGCGCCACGTCACTGCGCGATCGCGTGTAATTGCTTCGTTTACGAATCGCGAACGCGAGAAGAGGAACCGCGATCACGCAGGGTCACGGACGCGCGTGACCGCGACCGCGTGAACTAACTGCGCGTTCGCGCAGTGTCACGGACGCGCGTCACCGCGACCGAGTGATCTTGCCGCGCGATCGCGAAGTGCAATATTTCGCGAAAATTTCCAGAACTTCCAGTTATCCCCAGTTTTGCAACCTTTTTGCTTGTTTTCCACACTTAGGCTCTAGGGACCTCGTATAACCTGAAACATGACAAAAACCACGTAAAATAATACAGACTTGCTTAAAAACAAGTAAAACTTATAGTTAAAAAGCATCGATTATGGTGTAAATTCACGCCACATCAACAACCCCAACTTAAAGTATTTGCTTGTCCTCAAGCAAGCCATACAAACCACGACTCAATCTAATACCTAGATATCATAGAATAACAATGTCCATATTGGTTTTGACTCTGAACTACCGGCATGCATGTTTTTCTTCCAAGGACCACCCTAATTTCTGTTTTAAAGCAACATACACAACTCAAGAACACTACGACTAACAATGAAGCTTCAATGAATGACATCATATTATCGAACATATTATGGTGCACACAAACGCTACTTTAGGCGGTCACTTTATTTTGTTCAATTTTCATCCTTATGCCCTCACATAGACCAAAGAATGTCCCAACACACATATATACGACAAGAATGGGACGAAGACGAAAGAGAAGAGAAAAACACTCACACTCACAAAGAAAATTCATATTTACACATGCAAATACCATAGGCTTGCCCTTATTTTCTATGTTCTCATCCTAGGATTGTTTGGTTGTGATCTCATTAGGACTTGTTTCGGCTTGTAATGTAGGTTTAGGGACGGGTCGGATACTTTTTGGATATTAGTGACTCACCCTCCTTGAACACTACAACATCTTTTCACCTTAGTTCGCCTCTTTTCTTTCCACCCCTTTATTTTCTTTCAGTTTTCAACCTCGATGTGGTTTTACTTCTAACCAACCTAGAATTCTTTTTGCGTTACAGTTTTCTGATTTTTTTTTTTTTTTTTTTATTTATATATATATATATATATATATATATATGCAGCTACCACATCGAATCTTCACTAGCAAACTCCACCACCCCCAACTTATGTTTTGAACATGTACTCCACATTTAATTCACCTCCAACTTAGACATTTTGCCTCATCTAATTAATAGCATCAAGGAGGGAACGGGTGTGAAGATGAATTAATTTCACAAAGGGTAAGGTTTCATAATTGGCTAGCCAAGAAAAAGGTCAAAAAGGCTCAAAAGGGGAAACTAGGGGTATTTTCAGCTTTTGGAGAGGCTTATTTAGGCACAGTGACTTATTTACCCAAAGAAAGCCTAAGATCATTTCACAACCAAACTAACTTTCGTATTTCAAACAAGACCAACAGGGCAAGTTCTAGATTATACATGCATAAACAGAATCAAACTAACACTTCACACACACATCGGCATAAGGACAATAATTTTTACACTTGTGACCTCCTAAGTAGTAATTCATCACACACAACACCCCAATAATCACAATGTCATATAAAGAATCAATCATGTCAGACAATAACTGTTCTAAGTATGCATTTTTCAATTTTTCGAGGGGTCCAAAAATTTCAACAAACACAATACATGCCATTAGTTATCAAGTAGTACCAAATAAAACAAAATTATTCTATTCAACCTAAGCAACATCCTAAACATGCCAGTTTCAACAAAATAAAACTCCCCTCAGGAAAAGAACTCTGGCAAAGAAAAGCCGAGGAGGTTCCTTTTAGTTAATCTTCGGAGTGTCTACTAGGTGAGGGTAAAAAAAAAAAAAAAAATCAGAAAACTGTAACGCAAAAAGAATTCTAGGTTGGTTAGAAGTAAAACCACATCGAGGTTGAAAACTTAAAGAAAATAAAGGGGTGGAAAGAAAAGATGCGAACTAAGGTGAAAAGATGTTGTAGTGTTCAAGGAGGGTGAGTCACTAATATCCAAAAAGTATCCGACCCGTCCCTAAACCTACATTACAAGCCGAAACAAGTCCTAATGAGATCACAACCGAACAATCCTAGGATGAGAACATAGAAAATAAGGGCAAGCCTATGGTATTTGCATGTGTAAATATGAATTTTCTTTGTGAGTGTGAGTGTTTTTCTCTTCTCTTTCGTCTTCGTCCCATTCTTGTAGTATATATGTGTGTTGGGACATTCTTTGGTCTATGTGAGGGCATAAGGATGAAAATTGAACAAAATAAAGTGACCGCCTAAAGTAGCGTTTGTGTGCACCATAATATGTTCGATAATATGATGTCATTCATCGAAGCTTCATGGTTAGTCGTAGTGTTCTTGAGTTGTGTATGTTGCTTTAAAACAGAAATTAGGGTGGTCCTTGGAAGAAAAACATGCATGCCGGTAGTTCAGAGTCAAAACCAATATAGACATTGTTATTCTATGATATCTAGGTATTAGATTGAGTCGTGGTTTGTATGGCTTGCTTGAGGACAAGCAAATACTTTAAGTTGGGGGTGTTGATGTGGCGTGAATTTACACCATAATCGATGCTTTTTAACTATAAGTTTTACTTGTTTTTAAGCAAGTCTGTATTATTTTACGTGGTTTTTGTCATGTTTCAGGTTATACGAGGTCCCTAGAGCCTAAGTGTGGAAAACAAGCAAAAGAGTTGCAAAACTGGGGATAACTGGAAGTTCTGGAAATTTTCGCGAAATATTGCACTTCGCGATCGCGCGGCAAGATCACGCGGTCGCGGTGACGCGCGTCCGTGACACTGCGCGAACGTGCAGTTAGTTCACGCGGTCGCGGTCACGCGCGTCCGTGACCCTGCGCGATCGCGGTTCCTCTTCTCGCGTTCGCGATTCGTAAACGAAGCAATTACACGCGATCGCGCAGTGACGTGGCGCGATCGCATTGAAGGATTTTTCAGCGTTTTCGACCAGAACTCGGATTTTGACGATGCCTTCCATCCCAGTTCATATAAATAGAAAACTAGGGCAAAATATCACATTATCTTTGGCAGCTCCCACAAGTTGGAGGCTAGGGTTCCTACAAAAAATGTTCTCTCTTCTTTTTAATCCTTGTTGATGGAAATCTCTTGGTGACAATTAAGATTGATACTCTTGTTGTGCTTATTTATTCATTTGCATTGTTCTTAATCAAGTAAGTGTTTGCTATTTTCATTATTCTTGTTCTTGAATGTTTTCATTGGATTAGCTAACCTTTGAACTCGCCCATTTACTTTGTTTGAAACTCGGAAGAGGAAGAACGGAGTTGGGATAGAATAATTAACATGAATTTGGGGCGTTAACCCTCATCTAATGGAAGTTGACCTAGGAATAGGCAATACCACTTGTAGCCATATTCGGGTGTTCTTAATGCTTCTAATTGCTTGAGGGATCTTCAATTGGGTAGTCTAGTTAATCTTCGAAAGAAGTTAATTTAGAGTCATTATCCGAGGCTAAATAACATAAACTTGCTATTATTTACAATTCGTGAAATAGATTGGATCGTTACTTGAGAAGTAGTTTCCCTTCTTCCATTCTTGTTGCCATTGATCAATTTACTTGCTTTGTAGATTAGAATTTATATTTCCATATTTTATAAAAACCTTATCAAAAACAACCATTGATGCGTTCGGGCATAGCTATTGTTAGTGATAATTCCTAATATGCCTAAATCACCTACATATTGTTCTCTGTGGGATTCGACCCCGACTCATAGTTGGGTAAATTATATTTGCATACGACCGTGCCCATTCTAATTAATAGGGTGGATTTGGACGTTACCACACCTCAGGAGACAGGTGGCTTTGATATGCATATATGTGACAGCTTTAAAAATAACGTCTTGCCTTTGTATACGAATAGGACCTCGATATGCTAGTTGTGGATGATTATAGTTAATAGGTGATATGAGTGTCCAACTCGGGCACTAGTCACGGCCTACGGGGTTGGGTCGTGACAAAAGTGGTATCAGAGCGCGGTTCAATCCTCGGAGTGTCTACAGACCGTGTCGAGTAGAGTCTTATTTATAGATGTGTTGTGCACCACATTTATAAACAGGAAGCTACAGGACATTTAGGGTGTCATCTTTCTTTCTCATTTCTAGATCGTGCGATAGAGCTGTATTATCAGGATAATCTTTCCCTAACAGATTGTTATGTTTACAGCGATGCCTCCAAAGAAGCCGACAGCCGCCCAGAAAGGCAAGTTGGTAGTTGGAGAGACCAGTCAGACTCGGAGGGTTACTAGGGCTTATTCCCAATATGTACCTAAGATTAGGCTTCAGTCAGCGAGCTACGCTACACCACCATTATCAGAGGAGCCTAGGGCAGCAGCAGCTGCAGGTCAGGAGACAGATTTACCACCAGCTCCTGAGGTCCCAGCACCTGAGCCTCCAGCTCCCCAGCCAGGGGCGGAGGATAGGGCTATGCGTGACGTAGTACAATTATTGACCAGGTTGGTATCGGGACAGGCTCGCAGACGCGGGTTAGGAGGTGATTATGCGAACAGACACGATAGTTTGAGGGTCCGTGATTTCTTGACTTGTAACCCCCCAAAATTTTATGGGTCGAAGCCCTCGGAGGATCCACAGGAGTTTATTCGATAGATGCTGCGTACGTTGCGGGTGACTAAAGCTTCCGAGACTGAGTTGGTTGAATTGGCTTCATATCGGTTGCGTGATGTGGCAGTTAATTGGTATAACTCCTGGGAGTTGTCCAGGGGTGAGGATGCTCCACCAGCAGTATGGGATGAGTTCGTGGAGGCTTTTCTGGGTCACTTTCTACCTCCGGATATGAGGCGAGCCAGAGTTGACAGATTTCTACACCTGAGGAAGAATGGTAGAAGTGTTTGAGATTATAGCCTCGAGTTTTATTCACTGGCTAGGTACGCGCCCACTATTGTAGCTGACATGGCAGATAGGGTGCATCGTTACATAATGGGGCTGGATAATTACTTGATTGATAGCTGTATGGAAATGGCTTCTCAACCCGGTATGGATGTCGCTCGAGTGCAGGCATATGCACAGGGGGTTGAGGAACGACAGAGAGGGCATCGATTTGATAGGGAGCAGGACAGGGGTCAGCATAAGAGAGTTAGATCAGCTAGGTACTTTTCTGGTGACTCTCGGGGCAGGCAGCCCCAACAACAGTATAGTAGATATCCTTCCCAGCCGGCACGGAGTGCACCTCCACGATCTACTGGTAGGAGGTTTTATATCACGGGCTATTCGGGGGCTGGTCAAAGCTCCATGACTTCAGGTTTCCAGATGCACAGGAATACAGGCCAGATGAGACCACCTATACCTCCGTGTCCTCGATGTGGCAGACGCCATCCAGGGGAATGCCGTTTCATTACTGGTGCTTGTTTCTCTTGCGGCCGTCAGGGCCATACTATGAGGGAGTATCGATTTGGGGGAGGTGCAGGTGGCGCAGCTCAGCCTACGGGATCAGTTGTTGGTTCTTCCTCTTCATTGGCTATGCGCCCTATGGGGCAAGGTATTCCGACACCAGCAGGCCGCGACAGAGGCCGTGGAGGGGCTTCCTGTTCTGGCGGTCCTTCAAACCGCATATATGCTTTATCCAGCAGACAGGATCAAGAGGCGTCGCCAAATGTGGTTACAGGTATACTATCGATTTTCTCCCGAGACCTATATGCATTGATAGACCCAGCCTCCGCATTATCATATATTTCCCCTTTTGTTGCTAGTAAAATTGGGATAAAATCTGAATCTATAGAACCATTCGAGGTAGCTACACCAGTAGGGGATTTTGTTTTAGCAAGACTAGTGTATAAAGATTGTTCGGTGTCCATATGTAATCGCTGCACCAAGGCAAATTTGATAGAACTAGACATGACTGAGTTCGATGTTATTATGGGGATGGATTGGTTAGCTTCTTGCTATGCTAACGTTGATTGCAGAGGCAAAGTGGTTCGGTTTCAGTTCCCAGGGAAACCAATTATAGAATGGATGGGGGATACAGCATCGCCGAGGGGTAAGTTTATTTCATACATCAAGGCAAGGAAGATGGTTACAAAGGGCTATATTTATCATTTGGTTCATGTGCATGACTTGAAAGCAGAAGTACCGACTCTCCAGTCAGTCCCAGTGGTTAATGAATTTCCAGATGTGTTTCCAGAGGAACTTCCAGGTCTTCCTCCTGAGCGTGAGATAGAGTTCACTAAAGACGTGTTGCCAGACACTCAGCCGATATCTATTCCTCCTTACAGGATGGTACCGACAGAATTGAAAGAGTTGAAGGAGCAATTGAGAGATTTATTAGAGAAGGGCTTCATTAGGCCCAGTACATCACCTTGGGGCGCGCCGGTATTATTTGTAAGAAAGAAGGATGGGTCGCTGCGGATGTGTATTGATTATAGGCAGCTGAACAAAGTAACAATAACGAACAGATATCCCCTCCCCAGGATTGATGATTTATTTGACAAGTTGCAGGGTGCTAAGTGTTTTTCAAAGATAGACTTGCGGTCAGGTTACCACCAGGTGCGGGTAAAGGAAGCAGACATTCCGAAGACTGCATTCAGGACCCGATACGGACATTACGAGTTTAAAGTGATGTCTTTTGGGTTGACCAATGCTCCATCCGTGTTTATGGACTTAATGAACAGAGTGTTTAAGCCATTTCTTGACTTGTTCGTGATTGTATTTATTGATGATATTCTGGTCTATTCCCGATCGGAAGAAGAGCATGCAGATCACTTGAGGACAGTACTCAGGATACTCCAGCACCAGAAGTTATATGCTAAGTTCTCTAAGTGTGAATTCTTGTTGACTTCAGTAGCGTTTCTGGGGCATATTGTTGGAGCAGACGGTATTCGGGTAGACTCGCAGAAGATTGAGGCAGTGAAGACTTGGCCTAGACCTACGACGCCTACTGAGGTACGTAGTTTTCTGGGGCTGGCAGGGTATTACAGGAGATTTGTAGAAAAGTTTGCTTCGATTTCAGTGCCTTTAACAAGGCTAACACAGAAAGCAGCTAAATTTCAGTGGACCAATGCTTATGAATGGAGTTTCCAATTATTGAAAGATAAGTTGACTACAACTCCAGTTCTAACTCTTCCCGAGGGGCCAGATGGCTATGTTATTTATTGTGATGCTTCCGGTGTTGGGTTGGGTTGCGTGTTGATGCAGCACGGCAGAGTTATAGCCTATGCCTCCCGACAGCTCAGGAAGCACGAAAGAAATTATCCTACACATGACCTGGAGTTGGCGGTGGTGATACATTCTTTGAAGATATGGAGACATTATCTATATGGCGTGCATGTTGATATTTATACAGATCATAAAAGTCTCCAGTATATCTTTAAGCAGAAGGTGCTGAATTTGCGGCAAAGGAGGTGGCTAGAGTTGCTGAAAGATTATGATGTTGATATTCTATATCACCCAGGAAAGGCTAACGTTGTGGCAGATGCACTCAGCCGTAAATCTATGGGCAGTGTGGCAGGCGTACAGCCAGGAAGGAAAGAAATAGTCCGTGAGATTCATCAGCTAGCTAGTCTTGGAATTCGTTTGGCTGATTCTGATAATGGTAGAATTTTTGTGTGAGGTGTTGCTGAGTCCTCTATTATAGAAGAGGTGAAGAGACGTCAGTATGAGGATCCTATTCTTGTACATTACAGAGATACAACATTTCAGAAGGACGAGACCCCATTCAAGATTTCATCTGACTGAGTACTATGATACAGAGGCAGATTATGTGTACCTGAGGTTGCAGGATTAAGGCAACAGGTTATGGGGGAGGCACACTATGCTCGTTATTCTGTTCATCCAGGGTCAACAAAAATGTATCATGACCTTAGGTGTTTGTATTGGTGGGATGGTATGAAAAAGGACATAGCAGAATTTGTGGCCCAGTGCCCAAATTGCCAACAGGTGAAGATCGAGCACCAGAAGCCTGGGGGACTGTTGCAAGAGATGGAGATTCCGACCTGTAAATGGAAGGTAATCAATATGGATTTCGTCACGGGTTTACCTCGCACTCCACGAAAATATGACTCTATCTGGGTCATTGTTGATAGACTGACGAAATCAGTCCACTTTCTTCCAGGCAGGACTACGTATTCAGCTGAAGATTATGCCAGATTGTATCTTAAGGAGATAGTGAGACTTCATGGGGTTCCCACAGCTATTATCTCTGATAGAGGGGCCCAGTTTACAGCTAATTTCTGGAGATCCTTCCAGGAGGGATTGGGGACACAGGTGAGTCTCAGCACAGCATTCCACCCTCACACTGACGGACAGGCCGAGCGTACCATTCAGATGCTACAAGATATGTTACGGGCCTACATTATTTATTTTAGGGGCAGCTGGGATGATCACTTGCCGCTTATCGAGTTTTCTTATAATAACAGCTACCATTCTAGCATTCAGATGGCACCGTACGATGCTCTGTATGGCAGGAAGTGCAGATCACCTATAGGCTGGTTTGACGCGGGCGAAACTAAGCTAATAGGCCCAGATATGGTTCAGCAGGCTATCGATAAGGTGAAGCTTATTCAGGAAATATTACTGGCAGCCCAGAGTCGACAGAAGTCATATGCAGATAATCGACGTCGACACTTGGAATTTCAGGTTGGCAATTGGGTGTTCTTGAAGGTGTCACCCATGAAGGGTGTTATGAGATTCGGCAAGAAAGGGAAGTTGAGCCCGAGATACATTGGACATTATTAGATTATCCGTAAGGTAGGCCAAGTTGCCTACGAGTTAGATCTACTAGCGGATTTAGAAGTAGTACATCCGGTCTTCCATGTGTCAATGCTTCAGAAGTACATAGGCGATCCTTCCAGGGTGTTTCCTGCAGATGATGTCCAGGTAACAGAAGAGCTATCATACGAAGAGCAGCCTATAGCCATACTTGATCGACAAATCAGAAGGCTGCGAACTAAAGACGTGGCTTCGGTTAAAGTGTTGTGGCGGAACAATAATAGGGAGGAGATGACTTGGGAGGCTGAAGAGGAGATGAAAAAGAAATATCCTCACTTATTTTCCACGCCTACAGGTAATCTAAACCCCCTTGCTTGATTGTGTTAATTGTTTGCTCAATCTATATGTTACCGATAAGGAAAATCCTTCCCAAGAGCCTTATAGAACCCGACGGGATAAAATCGACATTCGAGGACGAATGTTCTAAAGGAGGGGAGGATGTTATATCCCATATTTTCATACATTGGGACGTTCTAAACTAAACGCGACAAGTTAAAGACAAGACTATTTTAAGATACGAAGTAGAGACTTTAACTTCCGGTTTCATTTCAAGTCACAAGTTACCTACAAATTTCGTTTTGTATAGAAGCATTAATGGAAAATTTGGATTAAATTAACCATGGTTAGATTATTAAGTGGGATTGGGAAACAAAAATCAGTCCACTAAACAAGCCAAAGTGGTCGTGTAAGTATAGTGGAATGGTCAAAGAATATTTGACCTAAATATTGAGTGGGACACTTGTCCAACCCTTGAAACTCATATATAAGGCAAAATTCTGATTCATTATCAACTAACTAGCTCATTTCAACATTTACAAAGTGTAGAAAATATAGTGATAGAGAGAGAGGCTCTCAGCTACAAGCTGGCCGAGAACACCCTCCAAATTGCTCCAAACAAAATCAGTTTCTTAGGCAATTTAACTCCCCTAAAGGTGTATTAACGTGTAGCATTCATTGTAATAGCAAGAACAAGTGTTAAAATTCAAGAAGTGAAAGTGAAGGGCTAGCCGATTGAAGTGTTTAGTTACAAGGTAAGAATGATCATTTTTCTTGTGTTGTATGATGATTTGAATGTATAATTCGTGCATGTTGTTGTTGTTTTGTTGTTGTGGTTGAAGTTAAGGTGAGCCGTGAGCTTGGGTGAAGCCATGTTGGTCTCATTTTGCATGTATTGTTGATGGGTTGAACGTGTGTCAACATATGTAAATGAACAAAGATTATAAAAGTATGTTTATGATGTTGCATGTTGGTATTGGACTGTTTTTCTTGAAGTTGAAGTGGGCCGTGTATTGTAGACTTAAATGGAATCATGCTTAATTTTCTTGTACATGTATTGGGAATGAATTGAATGTGTTGTAGTGTGGATAAATGGATGAAAATCATGAAGTTGTTGTAGTTGTGTTGAAGCCGTGTAGGGGGATGTTTTAGAGGAATTTATGGACTGTTTTGTGTCATGTTTTGATTGTTGTTGTTATGGACATTGTGATGTATTGTATGCATCATGAATATGTGAATTGAGGTGTTAAAGAAATGAATCACGTTGAAGGGGGAAAACAGTCCAAACCGTGGACTGTTTTAATGTTAGGAGTGAATTAGTGTATGTTGAATGTTGATTATTGTTTTGAACGTATAGTGAAAGTGAAGTTTAATGATTCAAGTTGAAATTGAAATGGTTTGTGGGCTGTTATAAGAGTTAATATGATGCTAAAACAGTTCCAATAATCGTATAAGTAATGTTGTAAACGTGTTGTTGTCGTTGTAGTTGAAGTTGGAAAATTGCGAAGCGAAAATGGTAATGTTGTGTGTGCTGTTTGGCCATGGATAAGGGCCTGTTTTAAATGATGTACGGACTGTCCAAAGTTCCCTTAAGTCATGTTTAAACAAGTTCGGATTGATACATGAAAGAATGACTAACAATATTAGCTTGTAGTACCAGTTGGTTTGAATGCGTACGAAACGTCGTCTAAATGTTGGAAAGGGATTGTTAACGTTAAAATACATATTGAATTCCCTCGTAGACTAATTTTAGCTCTTGATATCTTGATATAGGATAAGTACTATTGGGCAGCAAGTACAAGTTATAATACGACTAAACGCTAAAGGTATGCAAAGCCTATTCCTTCTTTCTTTTGGCATGTCCTAGACGTAAGTAAGAAATGATATGAACCTTGGGGTAAATTCTACTCTCTAGTTCCAAGCATGACTTATGATTCTATTCATTCCGTAATGTTATGGTCACGAGCCTACTATATGATTGACTAATGAATGATGTATAGAAGTTCCTACTCTTAAAGAATTGCATAATTAGAGGCATACTTTACTATCAAAAGTTACACCATGTCAAATTGATACATGTACATGAAATCTGAAAACGTTCCTTGCTATAACTTGTAATAAGATTTAAAAAGAACTGAATATGATTATTATCCTGACACTTTAGAGCTAGTTAGTTACTTATCTATTGAGTCTCAAAAGATGATTTGCATGTATGTGGTTGCTTATTATTCTGCTCGTGCTTACCGCTATATCCTTCACTGAGTCCCGGGCCAGGACACGTTTTCGTGCGCATATTTACTATATTACTCACCGATCCCCTCACTAGAGGGCCGGCACACGTTATATATATATGATGATATGATGATGATATGATGACATGATGATATGGAGATGGCGGCCAGGAGGGCATATATTCCTTATTACCGAGTCCCTCACTAGAGGGCCGGGACACGTATATGTTTATGTTATGATGCTATGATTATAATTACCGAGTCCCTCACAAAAGGGCCGGGACACGTTATATATGTTATATACAGAATGATTATTCAGCCTTGGTTACAAAACTCTATATTGATATTGATATGAGAACGATACAGATGAAATATGTTCAAAGGCAAGTTTTATGAAATTCTGCTTGTTGCATTGGGTCCTACACACCTTGTCTCAGTATGAGTCTATTACTATATTTCATGCTTTACATGCTCAGTACATATTCCGTACTGACCCCCTTTTCATCGGGGGGCTGCGTTCATGCCCGCAGGTACAGACTCTCGTTTCGGAGATCCGCCAGCCTAGGATATCTATTCAGCTACTTTGGACTGCTCCTTTGTTCCGGAGCCTAGCTTGTGGTATAACTCCCTTTTGTTGTATATATATGTGTTTATTCGGGGTACGGTGGGGCCCTGTCCCGTCATATGATACTGTCATTACTCTTAGAGGTCTGTGGACACATGTGTGGGTCTGTATATAGTTGCTGTTTCGTTGTATGGATATGACTTAGGTTTGGGGCGTACCCATTCGTAGTGGCAGCCTTGTCGGCTTGCGTGTATATACATATGTTTGGGATGTTGTGTGTAGTGGCGGCCTTGTCGGCCTGCGTAGCTATATATATATTTTTTGTGGGAGCTGTGTATAATGATAGCCTTACCGACTTATGTGCGATATAAACTGTGAAAGTTGTAACACCTCAGGAGACAGGTGGCTTTGATATGCATATATGTGACAGCTTTAAAAATAACGTCTTGCCTTTGTATACGAATAGGACCTCGATATGCTAGTTGTGGATGATTATAGTTAACAGGTGATATGAGTGTCCAACTCGGGCACTAGTCACGGCCTACGGGGTTGGGTCGTGACAATGGTAGCGCCATAGTATAGGGGAAACTCTGGCAAAATTTTTATAGAATCCCCGAAGACTTTAACATTCGAGGACGAATGTTCTTAGGGGGGGGGGGGAGAATGTTATACCTCTGAAAAATCCTCCATTGTTGCCCAAGTGAATGTACCTGCGAGGAGTACGAGTATCTGACATTTTCATGAGTAAGAAATAACATTTGACGACCCTAAGTAAGATTCCGAAGGAAATTGCAATAAGAGATAGGCTATGCTCCATAATGAATGATTATAGGTTTTGAAAATGAGAAAAGATGCAGATTTGCACTTTTGCCAGTGGTCGTAAAATGAAATACGGACCGTAAAGTGGTATACGGTCCGTAAACTGCCATGTCGTATTGTGGCTTCCAAAACTTCAAACTTTCTGCCAAATGATCAAATGGTTAAATATGACTTGGAATACGGACCGTAAAGTGGTTTACGGCCCGTAAACCATGATCGTAAATCACCATGTCCTACCCTAAGTTTCTGGTTCTGTTATGATTAAATATGACCACGAAGGACGGTCCGTAAACTGGAATACGAACCATAAACCAAGTTTACGACCACAGTGCACTTCAAATCAGATTTTTAAGTCATTAATAAGGGGACCAAGGCTTATTTCATTTCACTTCTACATCACACCCCTTCTCTCTAGAACATCTCTCTACATATATTCCACAAGAATTCAAGGATAATTGGTGATCAACAACATAAATTAAGGGAATCAAGTGCAAGAAAACCATCAAGATCATCCAAGGTCAAGAAATCCAAATGGAGATAAACTAGGGTTTTGGTCAATGTGGAGTATTATCAACTAAAGCTTGTTCCTACAACATTTAAGGTAAGATTCATGATATTTATATGTTGTTTAAGGTAGTTAAGAGTTGAAATACTTGGATTGTAGAAGGGTATAGAAAAATGAGTCTTGAATATGGAATAGTGTCATTTTGAGAAATAGTATGAATTGAGCTATGGGTCTTGATGTATTGTGATGTAAATACGATATAAATGATGTTGAGAACATGAGATGAACAATGTATGTAAATGGACATTGTGTGTGTTATGGCCACTGTTATGGATGAATTTAATGTAAGTCTAGAAATATGGATAATGTGAATGAGTAATGGCTATTATTATGGCATCGTGAATTTATTATTGACGTTTAGGAGTTGAGATACGTTATGGAGGAGAGGCTATGCGATTTTCTCTAGTTTTAGTCATAGATGCTAGCTATCGATTCTAATGATAGTATGACTTTAATGAAGGTAGAAACGTGATCGTTAAAGGGGAACGTACAAGCGATAAATAGTCGAACGAAAAGGTATGTAAGGCTAACCCTTCTTTCATAAGGCATGGTTCTTTGGCCAAACATCTAAATCCTCTATACGAGTATGTTTTCTTTCAAATGATTTGATCTTCCGAGCTTGTAAGCTCATGATTCTTGATACGCTACGATTGTACTAAGTCCCTCGCATGACGAGTAGGCTTATTAAGGTAGATGAAATGAATGATGATGATAGTGATAATGGTATTGATGATAGCTATAATGATAATAACGATGACGATTATGATAATGGGGTTAGAAGTAAAGATGCTTATGAGCTATTGTGTATATGTATGACTATTATGGAACACCGAGCTTATATAGCCGGGTAGTATATGTATAGATGTATATATATGTATATTTACGTAGCGCGCACACCACTGCAGTTGGGTATGGACAACACTGAGCCTTGGTAGGGCCAAGTACGTGTAATACTGAGCCTTGGTTAGCCAGGTATGTATGATCACCGAGCCTATATATGATCGGGTACGTGAAATACCGATCCTACGTGGTCGGGTATGTTATATAAGGATATGTATGAAACACCGATCCTACGTGGTCGGGTATGCTATGTAAATGCTATGGGTATGACATGATTATGTATATGATATGATTACGAATATGATATGACCATGTATATGAATGTGAATAAGGGCATATATACGAATACGATCACAAATATGGTACGGGTATTATGGTGGAGTACGGATAGTGATGTATGTACACAAATACGTATTAGCAAGGGAAAGTTCCTATGGAAGGCAAGTAAGTGCATATGACGATAATATTTCCATTTCCCATCCTATGCTATTTCTTATGTTGCTATCTATGCTTCTATATTGATATTGACTATGCTTTACATACTCATTACATTCTTCGTACTGACGTCCTTTTGTTTATGGACGCTGTGTCATGCCCGCAGGTGCACAGGGAGACAGGCTCGATCCATAGCTACATTCTCAGAGACTACACAACAAAGCTCCATTTCCTTCAGAGCCATAGCGTTTGGGTACTTATTCTTTTGTGTACATAATTATGGGCATAGCGGGGTCCTGTCCCGCTTATGTGATATGTTATACTCTTCTTAGAGGCTCGTAGTCACTTGTATATGGTTAGATATGTCGTGCCTTGTCGGCCCATATTTTGTATATCATTTTGATAGCCTTGTCAGCTCATGTACGTTGATGTGGCATAGATGCCGACCATTATATAAAGGCCTTGTCGTCTAATGGGACTAGCGTGATGAACGAATAGATTTATATGTTTAATTGAATGGATCACCTAGATGTAAGCATAAAAGTGAGTTAAGGGGTGCCCGAGTGGGCTAGCACCGGGTGCTCGTCGCGGCCCTCTAGACGGGTCATGACAGATGGGGTCCTGTCCCGTCCATATGTCTAGTACTCTAGTAGAGGCTCGTAGATACGCAGTGTGGGTGGTATGGTCTCACGATATTTCTACCACGTGCATGTATATGTATGTATATGTATGTATACATAAAAGTGTTTATATTTTCAAAGGAAAGATGGTTTTCTTGTAACTTGAGTATAATATTGATAAGAGCATTAGATGAGGGTGATAAATAGTAGAATGAGGGGTGCTCGTTGGTTAGCCTTAGGTACCCGTCGCGGCCCCTGTTCAGGTCGTGACAGTATCTGACTGTCACTTATAAAAGAAATAACACATGCTGGCTTGCTTCATAATCATCATCATATCATATATGCATAAATGTATAAGCTGTCCGTCCATATCAGATCAGTGTGATAATCATTAGCCTGCGTCCAGGCCTCCCGCGTCCGGGGTATAATCTCATGCCGCCCACTAGTGGTGTCTGCCCATGTCACCTAGGCATGGTGTATACATATAGTTGCCCGCCTTAGCGGTGTCTGCCCGGCCATATAGGCGCGGTGTGATAGCATCATGTATATATCATAGACTTATCATATTCTCATCATATTATTATCATAATGCATGACTGGAAACTTAAGACAATTATACTCTATCGGGGTGACATAAGGTCGTGTACCCCCGATTCCATTATAGAGCATCTATAAGTATTCTGCCTCGCCTTGAAGGAAATAGTGTATAAGGTGAGTGTATACAACAAACGACATTATTAACTTATAGAAACATCATATCATAACTCTAGAATCTTTAAACTCAAGCTCATCATCATAATTATTAGGCTCATAACGTATCTCTTATCTCATATAGCTATTCATGAACATAGACTCGTCGTCTTCCGGAATGTAGGAGAATTATGAAAAGGAAAGAAAACTCATGCTATAGGATTCATGCCATAGAAAGAAAGGACTAGCCTCACATACCTTTTACGCTTAACTAATCTATCGCTTGATCGTTCTCCTTCGATGCTCGCGTTTCTACCATCAAGAGGATTCGCATTAACATTAGTTAATCGGCTATAAGAACGTTTTACTATTTCTAGGAAAAATTGGGAAGCATTTCCTTTGTTTCTACTACTCTTCCCACATTCTATATAAACTCCCAAACGTTCATAACAATATTCACAATATCATAATCAACAATCATCATTTATCTACATTTCCCACAATTCACCATTTTCCGTCAATTTCTCCACAATTATGGCTATAGCTCGCTATCACGTTTTCTCATATATAATACTTATTCCATGGTCTAAATGTCATTAATAACATATTTACAATCACAACATATCGATAATCATGACTCAATCCAAACCTTTACCCAACATTGTCACTATTCCCATATTTATGACCCATTTTCTATATCTTTCTACAATCCATGGGTTTTTAACTTTCAACACCTTAAACAATCAAGAATGATCATAAAACTCACCTTAGATGATGGATGAACAACACTTGAGTTGAACTTCTCTTCTTGCACCAAAACCCTAACTCACTTCCCTTGAGTTTTCTTAGTGTAGATGAACTTTTACTAGGTCTCATACACTTTATTTTATGGATTGGGTGTAGTAGATCATGGTTTTCCCTTAGTTTCTTGTGGATGAATAATGGAGAAAGTTCTAGAGGCTTCTTGGTGCGTGGAGAAGTGGAAATGAAATGAATTAAAATGAGAGAAGGGTCCTTATATAAAATATTGAAATCAGTCCCGACCGAGATATATGGTAAGATCGACGAAGCATTGATCGCATCGACGGAGCGTCGATCTGATCGTCGAAGTCATTAAATTTCCAGTGAGCAACCTTTCGTTTCCTTTCATTCTACAGTGAGAAGGACGGTCCGTCGAAATGATCGACGGAGCGTCGATCTGATCTGTCGAATGGTTTTCGTGCTAACTCAATTCTACGGCACAATCGACGAATCGTCAGCCCGTCCGACGGTTCAAAGAACGACCGTCGAACCTCCCTTTCGCAGAACTGCAGTGAAGTTTCATTTGATGAACTTTTCTCCCTTGCCTCTAACTTCTTTGGAATCTTAATTAGAATCAGTAAGCATCCCTTCTTACATGTAGGGACATCATGTACACCTTAACTTATGTTAGTCAATTCACCGCTCAGCAACCCATAGTTTCGAGGTGTAACACATACCACCGGGATGGTCAGGACAAAATAAGCTCGGCCGACCCAGCAGCCATCCCACCACTATGGCGGTGCCACTGGGATGGTACTGGTGCCGCCCTGGCAGATACCAGGTATTAGAAATCCTAAATATTGTCCAAGTATCAACTAAAATCCCATCCAACTTTCGAGGCCATCTGCTCCCAAAGCACATACACAGACCTGTATAAAAACAAGCTACGAACACACTCGTGGCCTCAGAGTTTCCAACGGAGGTCTCGTTGGTCGAGTCAACCTCTGATACCTCAATAAAACTTCCCAACCCAAGTCCCAAAATGCCTCTGAGTGCATTTGGAACCGAACCAAATATACACACAAGTTCTAGACGACCAACCGAACCTCTCAAAATTGATGAATTTTCTAAAAAGGTCCATTTACCTAAAAGTCAACTTTGAGTCAATTGTTTTCTCTTTGGCCCAAAAATTCACAAAACGTCTCCTGAATTAATTCTAGACACCTCAGGAAGCATGTCAACGGTTCCCTCGGTTCAAAGTAGGCTAACCAAGCTCAGAAAGGGGTGAAAGTGCCGAAAAGACTATAACGACCAAACGAGTCATTACACTTTGTTCCAAAGGCGAATTCGCGGAGCATGCGGTCGTTCCTTTAGTATAAAATAGAAATATTTCTTTTGGAACCGTTATGAGGCGGGATTGGTTCGCGGTGGTCTAACAGCCCTATCGTTTCAGTCCCAGTTGTCCGCTCAACCTTTCTGTCTTTTGTGAAAAGCCCACTCTAGTAAAAACTAGGATAGAGCTAAGCCAAATCCCTACTGAACTAGAGCATTCATACTTAGATGAGCATTGGGTATCTCATACCTACTTAAGGCTCATTAAGAGAGACAAACTTATGTTCGGACGCTCTATGACCTAAAAAATATCGCATTTCATTTACGTGCTATGTGGAAGCATGTTTGTGCCTATGTGATGAACCATTGATCCCATGGGATGGGGGAATCTTAACCTTGTTTTGTTTTGTAGATGGAATGCAGAATCCATTTTGACATAGTTACTGAGGCTCCAGACTTATTGAGAGCTTGGTAGGAATGGTTGGGTGATGCTCATCGAAGGACAATTAGCTGCGCTTTAGGTCTTCTACCCTCTATCATGACAATGAAGGGTCGGCTGGAGCTAATAGAGGTATTAGTCGGGTATTGGGATGACAAGGAAATATTGTTCCGTTTTGGTAATATTGAGATGACTCCGGAGCTAAAGGAAATTAGGGATGCCATAGACAACAATGGAGTGTAACGACCCATTTCGTCATTACGGTGAAATTCTAAGGAAGGCGACAACTATGGAGCCTAACGATGTCCCCACCTACTCACATCTTGGAAACCTTTAAAGCAAAAAACAATTGTTGTACACATCGCGTAAGCAATAGAATAATGAGCAAACAAATAGGGCCAGACCGTTATAGCGGTACCGTGGATGCTACAATAGTGCCACTGTGGCGATATACCAACCGCCGTAGCGGCAGCCGCATGGGACTACTTGACCTCCATAGCGGCATGTTGGCCACCTTAGTGGTACCACTGCAGCGGCACGCCTACCGCCGGGGCGGTGTCGCACAGTTAATTCCACCTATTTAAGTGACATTTCGGGAATAGACTTCATTTCTAAAAACCCTAGAGGGTCCAGCCGCCTTTGGAGTAATTTTGGAGCCAAAAATGATACTTCCTTTGAAAATATTATTTCCCTAACCTCTTTAATCTGTTCTCCCAAATATTTATTCTCATTAAGGATCCTTTTCTAGAATCACAAATGGGAATCTCAAATCCCTTAAGTTCCAAAGATGATGAACCCTCGTTCTTCTTGATGTAAGGTCTTTGGAATATCTTCCTATGCTCATCATCCTAACATGATTTCCAACAAAATCCTTAACCTATCCTAATAAAATACCTTTGGGTCTCTATTTTAAATCTTGGAAATGGGTTTCTTGAAATAAGCCTAAATTGGCAAAATGACCAAACTAGCAACTTGAGTAAGTTCATAAATGTTCTTAAATGGAGGTTTATCTATAAACTAGCGTTGTGATAGTGAGTTTTTAGGTAGGATAAAAGTCCATATCTACCTTAGCAATTTCGAAATCCTTGGGAAATACCTTATTGACGAATTCTACTCTAGGGTCTCATGGTTGTCTCCAGACTTTTCATATGGATTATGCGATGGTGATTAATTGAGGCGTTATTGGATGTTCGTGTCACCCACTCGGCCATGCGGTAGGTTATGGCTTCCTTTCGGCATACTCCGGTTAGTTTCTGTATTGTTGTGTAGAAGAAACGGATAATGCATGCATAGGATTTGGAGATATGGGATGGAATCTTAGGATGGTATTGTTATGTGTGACATATTTGTTCAAGCTCGTAGCCTATAGAATCCTTAGGTATTGATTTGACCTTGTTTATTATCGGTGGATTTATGTGACTAGGGAGTAGCAGACGGAATCTAGTTATGCCTATCGCTGAG
The DNA here is from genome assembly GCF_019175385.1 of Lycium barbarum. Lineage (NCBI taxonomy): Eukaryota > Viridiplantae > Streptophyta > Magnoliopsida > Solanales > Solanaceae > Lycium > Lycium barbarum. The sequence continues at coordinate 44,412,888 of NC_083342.1, read as the reverse complement.
ATTATTGTAGCGAATCTAAGCGCTAGTTGGAAGTTGAAAATGAATCACGGTAGTGAATGATATCCAATTTAATTGTTACCAAGTGACTCGAATGTAGGGTGAGATTCTTATCCTAGTAAATAGGCTTGTTAGGAAAATGGTAATACCGTATGTTAAATAATTGACCTGATGTGTGTTGGGACTAGCCGCCCCATTATATGTGTTTGATTGTTTAATGGTGTTGGCTTGATGCCTTGTGTAATTGGTTGATAGAGAATGTGTTTGTCCTGATTGGGGGATAATATTGGCATACCCTTGTTGGTATTTGTACTATGATACATTATTAGCAGACCCACTGTTGGTACTTGAGTTACTGATATATGTTGGCATACCCACTATTGGTATTGTGATGTGATATATTGTTGGCGTACCCCGTTGAGGTACTTGCGATATTGAACTTACTTGTTGATGATTGACATATGCACAACACACATTCTCTCATATTATCATGCATGGTCGATATCCGGTGATGATCCGGTATCGTTGATTGAGCGAAATTGATATTTGATGAATTCTTTTACTTGAGTGATGGTGAAAATGGCTGATATTCGAAGATCCATTCCGAAATCGTTGTTTATATGAAACTGGTACTTGCTAAACTCGTCTACTTGAGTGATTGTGAGGAGGCCGATGTCCGAGGTTCAATTCTGAAATCGTTGATTTATGACACTAATATTTGACAACTCTTTTGAGTGATGGTGAGGAGGCCGATGTCTGACAGTTATATTCTGGCATCGTTGTGCATGGCCATTTCCAATATTATCCCGAATTCAATTGTAGTGCATGGGCTCCGCGGGTCTACCAGAGTGGTGCCAGTGAGACTCCCCTCTGAGCAATTAGCTATGGTCCCGTCTGTCTGTTAGGCAATGATCCGGGACGAGTGGCACTCAGACTTCGCGAGTCACACTGGGTTGTGCTTCCGAGACGTCGATATTTTCGTCCGGAGTACATGTGTACATCTCATTTTCATAGCATGACATGGCATCTCATTCATACCATTATTGCAATGCATTGCATTATGACTAGTGTGAGATGTCGTGATGACTGTATTGTGGTGGATCGTGTTGTGGATTCTATTATGTTGATTGTTTCAGGATTAGATACACTTAGATTTATTATATGGGGTTAGATGCTGCACCTAGATAATGAAGAATACTTGGACTCGACTCTCGTGTCTTATATTGCTGACTTATGCCTGTTAAGAAAACCTAAAACTAGTAGTGTATTGTGTTAGACGAGATTGGACATAACGGTGTCGCAACAACGAGTTCGGCTCTCGAATATGGACGAGCGACTTACGAATGATAAAGATGTTGAGAAATTGTATATGTGTTAGCCCACTTATGATATATGATGGACTTGTTGTGACATAAGTTAGATTGAGGTCGTGATCTATTGTTTTAGGATATGTGACTTGCTTTGGTGGTTATCATCACTGTTCGTGAATTCTTACCAATACGTGTTACTAACCATTGTCGACCTATGATACTTACTCAGTACGTGTGGTTGTACTGATATTGCACTTACTATACCCTTTTGGAGTGTAGATTGTTTCAGGTGATTGATCGAAGTATATGCGGATGTTATGCGGTGCTTGTCTGGAAGGCCTCCACCCATTTCATTCCGGGATTGGAGGTTGAGTCTTAGTATATGATGACACTACGAAATTAAGTTAGTCCCTCTTGTATTAGTCTAGATCAAGTCATGGGAAATTGTATTCGAGTCTATAAAAACGTATTGTCAATTTATGCAATAATCGAGTTTGTATTTATTGATGAAATTTCGCTGTTTTTCTTAAATTCGAATGATTTTACAAAAGAAAGTTATGTGATTGAAGTGTTGTATAAACGAGAGGGTTCGCCTACCGAGGTGGGAAGGTAGGTGCTCGCACGAGCCTAAAATGGGTCGTGACATGGATCCTGTCTAAAAAGGAGACACAAGCCAGATCACAATCTTTATTCCCACAAAGGCCCACCGTCGGGAAAATCATGAAGTTTCTTGCCTTAACTGAGGCGCCCTAGGCATAAGGACCCACTGTAGCCTTTAGGGATCTATACTAGAGGTTCGAGGATGTCACCGGGTATAATCTATATCAGAGGGAGTTCAAGAGTAGAGAAGAATGGAAAGCTGTTAGACCTTTGGCGTTTGCCATAGCCTTACTAGGCACTATGGTATTCCCGAAGAATGCGTCACTGGCTATAGACACCCGAGTGGTGTACTTGGCATATGATATCTTCGATGGTATAACTAAGGATTAGGAAACCAAGTATTTCGAACTGGCACCCATCATCCTGGCAAACATTTTTTGAGCTTTAGACAAATGCCGGAATCATTTCCAATACTTCTACGGGTGTAACATGTTGCTACAATAGTGGATTATCAAACACATCAACATGGCTGAAGGAGTCCAGTATCTGAGTGGCAACAACAGGATAGACCGCCTCACAAATTACTGTTTGAACCTTGTTTACATGTCCAAAAGGGCGTGGGCCCGATTCTTTGCAGAGTTGACTGAAGATAGGATCCAGTGGATGTTCCTTGACTTCATTTTTTAAAGCATAGTGGTTCGGGGCAAAAATTACCTATTTGTTCCATTAGTTAGGGTTCGTGGAATCCGTCCTAATTATTCATCTCGGGTTTAGAGGCAATTTAGTAGAAGAAAAGTGATACACAAATGGGGAACCCCGAGCAATTCATCATTGAGCATACCGAATAGAAAATTAAGAATGCTGGTACGATTCCCAGGGAATGGAATAGTCGTGTGAGTTGGGGTCTAGATACTTTAGCTCCAGACCGGTTCGAAGCAGGGTATGATCCAGGGTATTACGAGTGGTTATAGGGACATTTGGTCCGTGCATCCGTCCCAGGGCCCATACTTCATCACGATGCCCGAGAAGAGGAACGTTTTTGGAAAGCACAGATAAGCAGTTGGCCAAGATCTTGGAAGAAACATACCCAGTGATAGTCAGAATGGAGATGCATAAAGCACGACTTCAGATTCAGACCACCCTTCGAAGGGTCAAGAAAGCTAAGACGAACCAAGCCTCGATATCAGCGGTTGGAGGAGGACCCTGTTGATTTATTTCTTTATTACAAGCCCTATGTCGGCTTCGTCATCTTTGTAATCCCTTCGGGAAAGATATTTTTATTATTTATTAACTAATGATGATTTTCGGGGTAATGGTTCATCTTCACAAATGGCACTTGCATGTTTCAAACGATTAAGAAAACCTTAGCTCAAAAAGGCCTTCGGAACACGAGTAGTATAAATATTTGCAAATTACATGATTGCTTGCTACGTGCTTCACATGCTTACTTGCTATGTGTGTTGTCATATATTAAAGCTTGAGTAACATTGGTACGATTATCTAAACTACATACCCAAAAGGAATTTCAAATATTCAATGGGAAAGGAAATCCCAAAGCGCATCTTCGGTCCTACTGTGACCAATTGGTCGGGGTTATGAAAACTGAACCTCTGATTATGTGACTGTTCAGTCGTAGTCTAGCTTCCTCTGATTATGTGACTGTTCAGTCGTAGTCTAGCTTGCGAAGTCGCTGAGTGGTTCGGAACCCAAGACATAAGCCAATGGCTCACTTGGGAGGACATGGAAGAATTCTTTATGGAAAGATTTTGCTTAAATGTCAAAATAGTACCCGATCGCTACTACCTCAAAAAGGTCAAACAGAAGTCAACAGAGAATTATAGAGAATTTGCCAGTAGGTGGAGGACCGAAGCATCCCATGTACAACCATCGATGTGTGAGAGAGAGCTAGTCTCAGTGTTCATTAGGTCCCAGGAGCCTGATTTATACGACAGAATGTTGTCCATGGCTGAGAGGCCATTTGCTGAGTTGGTCAAAATGGGAGAGGGCATAGAAGATGGTCCCAAATCTGGGGAAAATAGTCAGTGTCTTCAACAAATCATCTGGACAAGCTACCGTGGGCATCTTCCGTAAGAAGAAAGAGGACGTGGCAAGCGTATCCCACATTCCAACCCTGTCACGACCTAACCCCGTAGGCCGTGACTAGTGCCCGAATTGGACACTCATGTCACTTGTTAACTATAATCATTTATAACTAGTATGTCATGAACTTATTTGTATAAAAAGGTATGGTGTTGTTTTACAGCTGTCAAAATATTTTTTTTTGTATGTCGTAGGCACCTGTCTCCTGAGGAGTTACAATTTTTAAACAACAACATATATTTTTCTACGCAAGCCGACAAGGCTGCCATTACGAATGGGTACGCCCCAAACATATGTCATAATCATAAAACGCGTCAACAACCATAAACAGACCCACACAAATGTCCACAGACCTCTAAGAGTAATGACCGTATCATATGGCGGGACAGGGCCCCGCCGTACCCAAATAAACTCATATGAATTCAACATAAGGGAGTTATACCACAAGCTAGGCTCCGGAACAAAGGAGCAGTAAAAATAGCTGAATAAGTGTCCTAAGCTGGCGGATCTCCGAAATGAACGTCTGTACCTGCGGGCATGAACGCAGCCCCCCCGAAGAAAGGGGGTCAGTACGGAATATGTACTGAGAATGTAAAGCATGAAACATAGTGATAGACTCATACTGAGATAAGATGTATAGGACTCAATGCAACTAACAGAATTTCATAAAGACTTGCCTTTGAACATATTTCATCTGTATCATTCTCATATCAATGTCCATATAGTGTTTTGTAATCAAAGCTGCATAATCATTCTGTATATAACATATATACGTGTCCCGGCCCTCTAGTGAGGGGCTCGGTAATTAAAATCATAGCATCATAAACATGCACATAGACGTGTCCCGACCCTTTCGTAAGGGACTCGGTAATAAGGAATATATATGCCCTCCTGGCCACCATCTCCATATCATCATATCATCATATATATATAACGTGTCCCGGCCCTCTAGTGAGGGACTCGGTGAATATAGTCATAGCATCATAAACATAAACATATACATGTCCCGGCCCTTTAATGAGGGACTCGGTAATAATATAGTAGATGTGCGCATGAGAACGTGTCCTGGCCCTGGACTCAGTGAAGGATATAGCGATAAGCACGAGCAGAATAATAAGCAACCACATATATGCAATGCATCTTTTGAGACTCAATAGATAAGCAACTAACCAGCTCTAAAGTATTGGGATAATAATCATATTCAATTCTTTTCAATTCTCATTATAAGCCATAGCAAGGAACGTTTCAGCTTTCATGTACATGTATCAATTTTCATGATGTAGCTTTTGAAAATCAAGTATACTTCTATTCATGCCATTCTTTTAAGAGTAGGAACTTCTATACATCATTCATTAGTCAATCATGTAGTAGGCTCGTGACAATAGCATTAAGGAAATATAGAATCATAAGTCATGCATGGAACTAGAGAATAGAATTTTCCCCAAGGTTCATATCGTTTCATACTTACGTCTAGGACATGCCAAGAAAAGAAGGAATAAGCTTTACATACCTGTAGCGTTTAGTCGTATTATAACTTGTACTTGCTGCCCAAAAACACTTATCCTATATCAAGATATCAAGAGCTACAATTAGTCTACGAGGGAATTCAATACGTACTTTAACGTCAACAATCCCTTTCAAACATTTAGACGACGTTTCGTTCGCATTCAAATCAACTACATACAACCACCCCAACATCAATAATCATATGTTCAATACCAATCCGGACAGCCCACAATTCATATCAATTTCAACTTGAATCATTATGCTTCACTTCCACTAAACGTTCATAACAAGAATCAACACTCAACACATACAATTTCACCTCTAGCACTAAAACAGTCCATTGTTTTGGACTGCTTATATGCTTCAACATAATTCATTTCTTTAACACCTTAATTCACATATTCAACATGCACACAATACACCACAATGTCCATAACAACAACAATCAAAATGTGACACAAAACAGTCCACAAATTCCTCTAAAACAGCCCCCTCACACGGCTTCAACACAACTACAACAACTTCATGATTTGCATTCATTTATCCTTACTACAACACATTCAATCCATTTCCAATACATGTACAAGAATATTAAGCATCATTTCACCTAAGTTTATAGCACACAGCCCACTTCAACTTCAACAACAACAGTCCCTAACTTACGATAACATCTAAGTCCGTATATCGCTTGTATATCAACGTTTCCTCCATGTATACACCATATTAAACCTTTAATCCAAATTAATAACATGAGTAGGAGGTTGAAATTACCTTTAACAATCAGAATCTTCAAGAATCTTGTTCCTCTTTCCAGCTTCTTGCTTAACAACACAAGGAAAACTTAGGCTACAACTTCTCTTTAACTAATATCATGTCAAGGGTCTAGGATTTAGCTTATATGATGGCTCAATTAGAAAGGGGGTTTGGGAGAGAAAATAAGGGTTCTTGGATCTGTTTAAGTCGTGTGAAGTGATATAGGGAAAAGTGGTGGCTTATATATTAAGTTTAATGGGCCTCATGGGCCGAAATATGAGTGTTTGGGTCGGGTCCAAACTTGCTGCCCTGCCAGCCCAAATTGCATCGTCCATATCTCCTTATCCCGATATCATTTTGATGAGCGGTTTATTGCGTTGGAAACTAGACTCGATGAAATTAATTTTAGGCTTTTGAAACACCTTAAAACTTCTCATATGCTAGGAGATATGCCTCCTACAATATAGGCTAAAATCAGGTCCGAATTTTTACTGAAGTTGTTCCGATTCATTTCGTTTAACTTCTAATCCTCTTCCAACCTCATGTAACCTCTTATACATACATATACACACTCATCTACATACTCATAACATGATTTCAAATCCTTTAGGTTACCATGTCACCTCGGGATACTTAAGGCAACCATATATATAACGATATTCTTACTAACTCGACTAACTTTCGTTGAACCTTCATAACTCATTTTTTTCTTGTTTTACTTCAAGTAGCACGGATTATTATGGAGTGTAACAAAACCCAAGCCCAAAAGAACCACAATCCTCCCACATAACTCCGCATCTCACCACCACTATACCAGCTTACACGGCTCAAGCTAGTGTCCGTGTGTCCGCTCCTGCTTACCAAACACCACCACAACAAACATATCAACCACCACCTCCGCAAAACTACCGCCCACCACAAAACAACCCACCACAAGTTTATCCACCTCTGAACTACCAAAATCAACCACCGCCCCTAACATATAATGCTCCACATCCTGCTTTCGAGAGAAAGCCAGTGAAAGAATTCACAACACTTCTCGAGCCTAGGCCTCGGCTCTTCGAAAGGATATTAGCCGCAGGCCTAATCCAGGAGGTCCTTCAAAAACCAGCACAGTCGAGGAACAAATTCTATTGGGCTGATCAGACTTGTGCCTATCATTCGAGAGGAAATGGGCCCAACACAGAAGACTACATAAATCTCAAGCATAAAATCCAATATTTGATCGACACAAGGGAAATCACCTTGGAAACCGTAGCTCTCATGTGAACACAAACTCGCTACCCAACCATGAAAACAACGGGGTCCACATGATTGAGAGGGACGAGGACTGGAAAGCTTGTAGAGCATTGGCCCCCAAAGAAGTTGAATCTCTAGAACAAACAGTAATCTCCCTTATAATCCATGAGCGCCCCAACTTGAAGTTTTGGTCCCGTTACCAGGAGCTCCAAAGGCTATACCAGGATTCAGGACTTTGGTCCCAGCATCCATAGTAGCCCAGACGACACAACAAATTGTACCTGATCCAAAAAATCCAATCATTGTGCAAACAGCCATGGCTCAAGGCATGACCCGCTCGGGGAGATGTTACACTCCTGAAGAACTGGCTCAAAATGTCACAAGGAAAGAAAACACCCAAAAAAGAGTGATAACTGAAGGAGAAGCTCAAGATTTATGGTGGCATATGCAACCAAAAGACTACTAAATCGTTGAACATTTGAAGAAGACACCGGTACAAATATCGGTGCTATCAGTACTGGCTAGCTCCCAATCACACAGGCAGGCCCTCATGAGAGTGTTAGATGACGCATACATGCCAGCTGGCATGAGCAATGAAGACTTGGCTGGGTTGGTAGCCCACATCATCAGAGAATTTAAAATATGCTTCTCCAAAGAGGAATTTCCAACAGAAGGAACCTCTCACAACAAAGCTCTTAACATCACCGTAGAATTCTATGGTAAGGCAATAGGGAGAGTTCTTGTGGACAATGGATCGGGCCTCAACATCTGCCCCATCACTACATTAACACAGATCGGCTATGACATGGGCAAAATCCGCTAGAGCGGGACAAACGTCAGGGTATTTGATGGATCCCAAAGTGATTCCCTGGGAGAAGTAGACCTATAGATCCAAGTTGGGCCTGTCTCTTTCACAGCAGAATTCCAAGTCATTGTGATCATGCCCAATCACAACATGCTCTTGGGAAGACCCTGAAATATCCTTACAACATCATACCTGTGATTGAGGGGAGCCCCTACTAATCAAAATTCCATATTTTGGAATACGTTGGGGCCACCCATTTAGAAGGGGAGGTGGACAAGCCAATGCTAACGGTTTACAGAATGATTGCCTCCATAATGTTGAGAATGGTTTTGAAATAGGAAGAGGCCTGGGAAGAGACCTCGAAAGAATAATAAAGCCCATGCTAATCCCAAAGGAAACTACCATTTTGGCCTCGGGTATATCCCTCGCGAGGACGAGCTCACGAAAGCCATCCAAAGGAAACAAAGGATAAAGAATTTACCTCAGCCAATCCTATAATTGTACCTATCATTTCCTAAGAAGACGCCGATGCAGAATAGAGAAGAAGTTGATGGGGGTCTCGAGTCGCTGTTTCAAGAAGAGGGATGCTACGCGATCATTGAGGAAAGGTAGGAGACACTCACCATACGCAGTCTGAGGCTAGGAGATCGCTTGAACAATTGGACATCTACTCCCCTCTTGGCTCCTCGGTAGAGAGATGGTTTTTCTTAAAAAAAATTCTAAAAAAGCGACGACATCGGGCGAGGCCCGAATGATTGCCTTTTCTAAAATACTTCATGTTGTTTAAAATAGGAATGGGCCGATGTTGTTTTGAACCAGGACCACATTTTGTAAATAATTACTCTTGAATTAATGAAAAGCCTCGATCTACAGAAAACTGCTATCCTTATCAGATAATAATAACCAAAGTTTTCTAACTAACCACGAATAACGAACAATAATAAACCTAACTCTACTTTTCCTCGCCTTTTCAGTAGTAACCGTAATAAAACAACTGAAAATGTCATGACGTGTCGTGAAACAAACAAGGAAAATAGTCAGCAGGAATACGAGGAGTACGATGAAGTGACAATGATGCCAGAGGGACTAGTAGAAGAGTTGGAAGAATTAGAAGATAAGAAGAAGTCAAATATGGATGAAACTGAGGTGATCAACCTCGGTGACAAAGAGGATGTCAAAGAGACATGAATCAGTGCTCACTTGGAAGCACCAAAGAAAGAAGAGCTCGCAGCTCTGTTGAAATAATATGTGGATGTCTTCGCCTGGTCATACGCAGATATGCCAGGGTTGAGCACTGAAATTATGGCCCATATATTGCCTATTAAGGAAGGCTTTGCTCCGGGCAAACAAAAGACCCGGACATTCAAGCCACACATGAGTATCAAGATAAAAGTTGAAGTAGAAAAACAAATGAAGTCCGGGATAGTAGAGATAACATCCTACCCCACCTGGGTGGCCAACATAATGCCAATACCCAAGAAGGACGGAAATATCGAATCTGCATGGACTATCGAGATCTCAACTGGGCCAGTCCTAGTCCGAAGGATAACTTTCCCCTTCGAAACATCCATATTCTAATAGATAACTATGCCAAGCACGAGTTGCAGTCATTTGTGGATTATTTTTTCGGGTACCATAACATACTCATGAGCGAAGATGATGCAGGAAAAATGGCTTTTATCACCCATTAGGGATTCTACCATTATAGGGTAATGTCGTTAGGCCTCATGAACACTGGCGCTACTTATATGAGAGCTATGACTACCCTGCTCCACGATATGATGCATCGAGAGATCAAAATCTATGTGGACGATGTCATCAAAAAGTCAAAAGAAAGTTCAGAGCATACCATACACTTGTGCAAGTTTTTTAACAGACTTCGTAAGTTCAATCTAAAGCTAAACCCGGCAAAGTGTGCATTTGGAGTGCTAGCAGGTAAGTTACTAGGATTCATAGTCAGCCGTAGGGGCATTGAATTGGACCCAACCTAGATCAAGGAAATCCAGGAGCTACCACCTCCCAAGACCAAGAAGGAAGTCATGAGTTTCTTGGGAAGGCTGAACTACATTGGATAATTCATAACCCAGTCAACTGTGATCGTGGAGCCGATCCTTAAATTGCTTAAGAAAGGCTCTCACAAATTGGACGGAAGAATGCCACGAGGCATTCGGCAAAATCAAGAAATATCTCTCCAACCCTCCCGTCCTAATGCCACCTAGGAAAAAGAGTCCTCTGCTGCATTCTTTTATGAATGCAGAGTACCAGGTGAGATCGACCTTATTTTGTACTGACCTGCACTTGCTGCATTCTTTTATGAATGCATAGTACCAGGTGAGATCGACTTCTACTCCTCGTGGCTGATATTCGAGGATTGCTGATTCGAGTCCTTCAAGGTGAGCATGAGGACGTTCGCTGCCCGAAGACTCATTCTATCATTATGTCTTTATTTCCATTTTGAGACATGATCTTTGAGACTACTTATGTATTATTATGATTCAGACTTGTAGTATTTAGTTAGATGCTCTTGTATGACCAGACCAGATACTAGGGAGAATTTTATTTACTTCCGCATTTTTTTATATTATTTTTGTGAGACTTATGCTATTTAATTCTTTCGCTATTTTCTATTATTTGTGAATGTTGAGTTAAGGGTTCGTCTACTGAGGGGGGAAAGGTAAGTGCCCGCACGACTTAGTGAAATTGGGTCGTGATAGAATGCGAACATTGTGAGACATATTCATGAGCCACACCATCGAACATGTATAGTTGTGGTTGACCGGAAGTTGCTCACATGTTGTTGTGGGTCTTCCTTAGGTGTACCCATATATTGACCTTGAGATTAGATCATATGGACCATTTTGTGTTTATGCTCGAATGGTGCATTTAGTTCAAGCCCCACGATCGTGTGTGCCATACTATCAACAATGGAGCTCACTACTTCAAGTATGCTTTCATCCACCTCTTGCTCTGTCTTTCGAAAGATCCTGATATAAGACAAAAACAACAACCAAACAATTAACCTGAATAAAGTAATTAATAAAAGTCTAATCTATTCAAAAGCTAATTCTAAGTCCCTGACAAAGGCGCCAAAAACTTGGTATGTTCCAACTAACACGCAAGTGTATGTGGTCAACAAGTAATATATAATAAGTAAAGTATCGTTCCACTCAAGGACTTGTGATTTAGCTATCATTTAGATCAAACCGTTATTAAGTAGTTGATTTGAGATCGTTAACAAAAAGTGATGATTTTTTATAAACTATTACTGTCACGACCCAACCGGAGGGCCATGATGGGCACCCAGTGCTAACCCACCCGGGTACCTCTTATCGTACTCTCATATTCGCATCTAGGTGAGCCACATGGCTTACTCATAATTTATATGCATCAATAGTGCTAATCTCGTTGGGCAACAACACATTTATATCATCATTAATAACAATGCCCATATCCATATACACAAGCCGACGGGGCTATCAAAATGATATACAAAATATGAGCCAACAAGGCTAAGGAAATCTAATCATATACAACTGTCTATGAGACTCTAAGAAGAGTAGAGTATGTCACATCATATAGGCGGGACAGGACCCCGCCATGCCCGTAGGTATGTAAACAAAAGAATAATATCAAAAGTTGTAGCTCCGGATGAAATGGAGCTCCTCTAGGCAGTCCCTGAATAAGATATCTATGGATCAAGCATGTCTCCCTTTCCACCTGCGGGCATGACGCAACGTCCAAAAACAAAAGGACGTCAGTACGAATAATATACTGAGTATGTAAAGCATAATCAACATCATAATAGGAGCATAAGAGACAGCATAAGAAATAGCATAAAATGGAAGAATCAGGAGATAGTAGCCATTATCGTAATTACTTAGTTGTCTTTCATAGAGACTTTCCATTTCTAATGCGTGCTCATGTACACACATATATACATATACAAATATCCATATCTGTATCCATATTTGTATCCGTATTCATATACATATTTGTATCCATAGCATAACCGACCATGAAGGTTCGGTGGTTTCACATACTCGGCCATGACAAGGCTCGGTGTCGTTCATACCTGGTCCTACCAAGGCTCAGTGTTATCCGTACCCAACTGCAGTGGTGTGCGCGCGATAGGTATCATACCCGGCCATATAAGCTCAGTGTTACATAATAGTCATACATACTTAGACACATATGCATAAAAGTCCATAAGTATCATCAACATCATTGCCATCATCGTTTTCGTTACATCTATCCTTACAGGATCAACTATCATATAAAGGAAGTACTAGTATCATGAAAGTATCGAGAATCATGAGCTTTGGTACTCTTAGAGGTAGAGTCATTTATAAATCATTATGGAACTCATGAAAGGATATATATATATATATATATATATATATATATATATATATATATATACATATAGAGAGAGAGAGAGAGAGAGAGAGAGAGAGAGGGACCGATGACTTAATGAAAGAAGGGTTAGCCTTACATACCTCTTTGTCTCCTTAACTATTTGACGTTCCCCGTTGAAGCTTGAATAATCTACATTTATAAGGATTCATAACATGGTTAAGCCTTAATGGTACTCCTAGATTCAAACTAGAATAATTCATGACCTAATGAAAATTGGGCAGCATTTCCCCTATTTCGTCAAATTCCACCATATCATAAAACAACTCCCAACAACCACAATAATATCCACAATATCACAATCAAGTATTCACTTTCGATTTAGCCTTCAAAATTCATCCTTGTGTTCAAATTATACCAACAACTTCACACCCATTTAATCACATTTCCGTACAATGCTTCCTCATCACTATTACTACCTTCCATAACAATATTATCTCCATATTATACTAAGAATCATAACTCAAGTTATCTTACTACTCAAAAACATCATAAAAACTACATTTAGAACTCATCTTCTACTTTCTCCTTCCACCGAAGTTATTCAACAACTAAACATTCTTGATAATATGTAATAAGCATGAAAACTAACCTTTTATCTCATAAGAATGAGCTTTGGAGCAAGCTATCAACTTATATGAAAACCCTGGCTTCAATATCCAAAGAAATCAAAGAGTCTACTAACCCTAGCAAGACTTGTAACACATGGGTCTCTTGATTCTTGCCTCTTGATATTTAATTTCCCTTGGATTTTGACTTGGATTAGTTTATGGAGTTGAAGAGAGGGTTTTTAGAGAGCTTTTGGATCTGATTTGGTAAAATAAAATGTCCAAATGAAGTGGAGTGAAATATATAAAGCGGAACTTAAAATCCCGTCGGGCAATTCTGCGCCCATTTTGACGGGCGGTCAAAATTCCTATGGACCGCAGTTTGACGGGCCGCATAATTTTCTGCAGGGCGCCAAAATTCCTGCAGGCTGTCAAATGGTCCGCAGAAATTTTCTGCTCAGACAGTCTGTCTTGAAACACCCATAACGTTTTACTCCGACTTCACATTGACGAACGGTTTGTTGCGTTGGAAACTAGGCTCGATGAAATTCGATTTGGATAAAAGAAACACACCAAAACTCCTCATATTCTAGGAGATATGCCTCCCCCAATCTGGACACAAATCCTGTCCGAAAATTTTGCCATGTTTTACCAAAGTTCCCACAAACTCCATTCCTTTATGTGCTTGTTCTTAAATCCTTCCATAGCTCATTTCATGGGCTTAAATCCTCATAACCATAATATGGGAGCATGTAATCTCATATATCCTAAGATAACTCTCGTTTCCACGATTAGGACAACTAACGCCTAACGAATCTCAACGAACGAAACTACGAGGTGTAACAATTACGGCAAAAACAATTGTAAGAAAAGTATTACGTTTTAAAGCTTTAAGGAGAATTCAATAAAAGGTGAGATTCCAGAGCTACGGACGATTGTCATTCATTTCGGATATCCGTTTAATGTAATGTTTGTGAATATAGTATGTGTATAACTACTGTAGTCGAATAAGCAAGGAGTACTAAGTAAAAGTATATAACTAGCCTTTCACTTGCTAATTATGTGATAGTCAAAGGCACTAATCAGTGCCAGACGGACGCAGGACGATTCGAAATTGTGCTACTCAACCTCCTTTGCTATCTAACTCCCTTGCTAGAGACCTTTATTCAGGTACATAAATAGTCCCTCACTGTTATCTACACATAGAGATAATTGATGAACGATTGAGTAAACAAAATTATTAAATCAATAGTTGATAATAATCAAAGCATTAAATCAAACTTCAACCACGATAATCATAAATTCTCATAACTCCAGAAATAAGTAAACTAGCCACTCATGCTTATAGTGTCACACCCTAATCTTGCTAGCGTGTGATGGGCACCCGACCCCATATTCGGAGCCGAGCGGACCCGCTGACTCTTATTACACACATAATTGCCTTGGACTCTTAAGTCAAATAAGAATGAAATACATAATAAGGGCTTTCAGAAACATTCTTTTCGTCGTTCTCAAGTCAAGTAAAATCTGTAATCATATGGAAACTTGTAACATGATGCATAATGACACATCGGTTGGTGGAGCCGCTTACAAGACTGACATTCTATACACATGACTCTGTCTGCAAAGTCTCTAACATCAACCAAGATACCATATCATGAATACTCTGTCTCGGCAACACTCCAGGAGGAAATGGAGCTCGCCAATCCCGCTGGAACATCTTCTAGCAATGTCTTCTACTCATCTGTATACACCTGCGTTGCATGAAACGCAGCCCCCAATGAAAGGGGATCAGTACGGAATATGTACTGAGCATGTAAGGCATGAAATACAGTAAAGAGGATCACAACTGAAACAGAGATTTACCAAAAAAAAGTATGACTTTTAAAAACATCAATGCACTTGCCTTTTGAAATGAAAATCATGTATGTCAACATTATATATCATATATACATATAACGTGACCCGGCCCTCTAGTGAGGGACGCGGTGAATAAAATCATGTATGTCAATGTCATGTATCATATATGCATGTAACGTGCCCCGGCCCTCTAGTGAGGGACGCGGTGAATAGAGTCATCACCATATATCATGTATGCATAACGTGTCCCGGCCCTCAAGTGCGGGTCTCGGTGAATGGAGTCATCATATGTCATCCTGGCCGCCATCCCCATATCATCATATACATATACATATAACGTGTCCCGGCCCGCAAGTGATGGACTCGGTGAACAATGCAGTGGAGTACGCACGAGAACATGTCCTGGCCCGAGACTCAGTGAAGGATACATTGAGGCATGCACGAGCAGAATAGTGAGAAACCATATGCAATTTAAATTATATCTGAGACTCAATGGAATAATCAAAACAAACCATCATTTGAAAATCGAGGCAATAGTCGTATCAAATACCTTTCGAAGGTCACTGTGGATTATATCAAAATAGAACTCTGGAATCATATGTACGTATCAAAATATATCAAAGACTCAATGGAATAATAAAACGTGCTATCATTTGAAAATCAAGACATTAGTCATATCAATTATCTCTCGAATGCCATTCAGAAACATATCAAATAGAACTTCGGACATCATAGATACGCATCAAAACCATATGAAATAGCTTATGGAAATCAAGAACGTTAGCCATCCTAGTGGCTCTAAGAATAGGAATTTCTTTGGAATCATATACATATCGTCTGTTCATTTCACAAAGACCATGCCAAAAGAAAGAAAGGGACGAGCCTTAACATACCTGTTCGACCGCCTATAAGCTACACTTATTCGTCCAAGCTTGTAAGTCTACATTTAAAAGGATTCATACTGACGTTAGACTCTGTCATCACACATTTGTACCATATTTCAAATTATACTATTTTATAGTCTGCCAAAAATCGGGCAGCATCTCCCCTGTTTATATGCCTAGCCCGAATTGCAATTCATCAACCAACAACATCAACAACAATACCAATAGTATTAACATCATTTCCAATACCAACGTATGTCATAAAACAGCCCGCACACTGTTTCCTAAATTCCTCCACCAACCAATTTGTGGTATAACTATTTAATAATTTTATTTCCGTAAAGAAACTGAAATTAATACCAATAACACTAATAACAACATCCTCCACATTTTACAAGTTAAATACATTTATTATCATCCAAAATTTTCTTCAAGTTTCATTCCATAATTCACAACACCAACAAACGAATTTATCAGGCTATTCTCTCCGTGCTAATCCGTCGAAACTCTAAATAAACTCGTTAACAATGAAAAGGAAATTTTTTCATACCTTAAGCATGCATCCACCACGTTATCACTCTTCTCCTTGGTTTATTTTTAGCTCAAATTGAAGACAACGCAGCGTACAACACTTTTCCCTTCATAGGCTTTGGGATTCGGGGTTCATATTTCGATCAAAATTGGTTTTTCTTCTCCAAGACTCTTTTTCTCTCTCTCCCCAGAATTTTCTGGGCGTTCCTGGTCTTAAAATGAGGAGGAAGGCCGAAATTTGCACTTATAAAGACATGGGTAATGGGCCAAACCCGGTTGGGCTCGGATTGGGCCTAGCCCACTGACCTTTCTGCCTTAAAACGTCCATATATCCTTATGCCGATGTCACCTGTGGAACCACGACCTATGGTTGGAAATCTAATTCAATTGTCTACAACTTCTATTTTTGGTATTTTTCCAAATTCCAAACTTATAATACCGTTGTTTCCCCTCGAATTCAGATCACCCGAAAACGTTACTTAAAAATATTTGTTTGGAGGACTTCCACTTTGATTCGGCTCAATGGTCCTTCTTGAGTTGTGTTCAACTTCACATATGTGCTTTATATAACTTGTCATGTGTCCTAAAAAAATCTCGACGTGCGGGCCCCACATCAGCTTATGAATAATCCGACATACAAAAGTACGGAATACAACATTATCAACGTGAGTTTAAATTATGTGGCAACAACATGAACGCCAATTTTGAGGAAGCGCGTGTCACGCTCATGCTCTGAAAATGCGGGGTATAACATATAGCATGCTTGTGGCACATGAGGAACGCAAGTGCTGTTACACCTTGGAAAATTTCCCATTAACGTACAGTGAATAGGCTAGAAAAAGGCACGACGTATATGATGTTTTGATGAGTAAGAAATAGCATTTGATGATCCTAATTGAGATTCAAAGACGTTAGACATAATGGAAGAAGGTTGTTAAGGAAAGTAAAGGATATATTGTGTGTCGGGTAAGAAATATGAGCGACGAGTTAACGATGGCGTAATGATGTCTTAGAGAAGAGGGATAATGTCCCTTAGATTGGTATTGAGGTGTTAAACAAATGTCAAGAAGGTTCCATAAAGATCGGAGATCAAACGAGTCGACGAGAATGAAATCAGAACAACTGGGCATTATACGACCCAACATAATGGCCGTATAAATTATACTGGTCGTATGTTAGGCCGTATATTTAGCCAAGAGGGGCATCATTCTCTGGACCAAACATACGGCCACACATACGGCCCGTATAAAATGTACGGACCGTATGTTGGTCCGTATATCTCGGTCGGGACTGATTTTATGATTTAATATAAGGACACCTCTCTCATTTATTTCATTTCATCTCACTCCTCCACACACCAAGAAACCTCTAGAACCTTCTCCATTATTCATCCACAAGAAATCAAGGGAAAACCAGGATCAACTACACCAAATCCAAGAAATCAAGTGTATGAGACCTATTAAAAGTTCATCTACACCAAGAACACTCAAGGGAAGTGAGTTAGGGTTTTGGTGCAAGAAGAGAAGTTCTACTCAAGGCCTATTCTTACAATGTTTAAGTTGAGTTTTATGATCATTCTTGGTTGTTTAAGGTGTTGAAAGTTAAATGCACTTGGATTGTAGAAAGATATAGGAAATGGGTCATGAATGTGTGAATAGTGACATTGTTGGGTAAAGGTTTGGATTGAATTATGGGTATTGGTATACTGTGGTTGTAAGTATGTTGTGAATGACATTTAAACCATGGAATAAGTATTATATATGAGAAAACGCGATAGTGAACTATAATCATAATTATGGAGAAATTGAAAAGGAAGTGTGAAATGCGGATAATGTAGATAAATGATGATTGTTGTCTATTAGATTTTCAATGTTGTTATGAATGTTTGGGAGTTGATATAGAATATGGGAAAATTTGTATAAACAAAGGAAATGCTGCCCAATTTTCTTTAGCTTTTGTAAGCATGTTTAACTAATAGATTAGCTAATGTTCATGTGACTTCTCTTGAAGGTAGAAACGTGGGCATCGAAGGAACAACCAAGCGATAGAGTAGTTAAACGTAAAAGGTATGTGAGGCTAGTCCTTTATTTCTATGGAATGAATCCTATAGCATGACTTCTCCTTCCTCTCCATGAATCTCCTACATTCCGGAAAACGATGAGTCTATGTTCATGAATAGCTATATGAGATAAGAGATATATTATGAGCCTAAAAATGATGATGATGTGCTTGAGTCCAAAGATTCTAGAGTTTATGATATGATGTCCCTATAACGCCAATGATGTCATTTATTGTATACACTCACCTTATATACTATTTCCTTCAAGGTGAGGCAGAATACTTATAAATGCTCCATAACGGAATCAGGGGTTCACGACCTTTTGTCACCCCGATAGATTATAATTGTCTTAAGTTTCCAGTCATGCATTATGGTAATAGTATGATGAGAATATGGTAAGCCTATGATATGTACATAATGCTATCACACCGCGCCTATATGGTCGGGCAGACACCGCTAAGGCGGGCAGCCTATACACCATTTCCAGATGACATGGGCAGACACCACTAGTGGGCAGCATGAGATGGTACCCCGGACGCGGGAGGCCTGGACTCAGGCTAATGATTATCACACCGTACCTATATAGACGGGCAGCTTATAAATTTATGCATTTGTGATATGATGATGATTGTGAGTAAGACAACATGTATTATTTCTTTTATAAATGACAGTCAGATACATATGTTTCTTATTGATGCTTCCTTTATCTCATTGACGTATCCTTACTGTTTATTCCTCTCATACTCAGTACAATGTTCGTACTGACGTCCATTTTCTTTGGACGCTGTGTTCATGCCTACAGGTAGACAGGGAGGTCATCTTGATCCAGACTCGTAGTAGCTAGTAGCTGATTTGAGAGCTCTCTATTTTTCCGTAGGTGCCTTGATTATTCTTTTGTGTACATATGTATATTTTGGGCACGACGGGGTCCTGTCCCGTTCCTATGTCTAGCACTCTAGTAAAGGCTTGTAGATACGCAGTGTGGGTTATATGGTCTCACGAGGTTGCTATTATGTATATACATATATTATTTTGATAGCCGAAAGGCTTATGTTTATAAAAGCATTTATGTCCTCAAATGAAAGGTGATTTTCTTATGACTTGAGTATGGATTTGATAGAAGAACGTTTAATGAGTATGATAAGTAGTAGAACGAGTGGTGCTCGGTGGTTAGCCCCATGTACCCATCGCGGCCCCTGGTCGGGTCGTGACAAAAGTGGTATCAGAGCAGTTCAGTCCTAGGAAGTGTCTACGACCCGTGTCTACTAGAGTCTTGTTTATGGTGTGTTGCGCGCCACATTAATAAACAGGTGGCTACAGGGCATTTAGGAAAAACGACCATCTTTGATCTTAAGAGATCGTGCGATAGAGCCATGTTATAAGATTTTCTCCTCCCTAATAGTGTGCTATGATTTCAGAAATGCCACCAAAAGGAAAAGCTATAGCTGCCCAGAAGGGCAAGACTACGGCAAAAAGGCGCGTGGAAAGAGAGCCTCCAATGAATGTAGAAGAGGGTGAGTCATATAACGAGGCCCCATCTAATGCTTCCTCCACCCCGCCTAATGTGGAAGAACAAGGCGAAGCTTCAGCTCCAATTCCTCCACCAGTCGCTTCGGGTCAACAAGTGACCGAGGATATTCAGCTATTGACACAGTTGGTTGCCGCCCAGGCATAGCAGCATAATGTGAGTTCAAGTGATCGGGCAGCTAGTACCAGAGTCCGTGACTTTATGAGTTTGAATCCTCCGGAGTTTTTCTGGTCAAAGCTGGATGAAGACCCACAAGGTTTTATTGATGAGATATTGAGAATATTGAGGATTATTCATGCCTCCGAAACTGAATCTGTGGAGTTGGAATCTTATAGACTCCAAGATGTAGCGGTATTATGGTACAATAATTGTCTAGCATCAATAAAGGAAAATGCACCACCTCCCGTGTGGCAAGAATTTGTAGATGCTTTCATCCGTCACTATTTGCCACCCGAAGTCCGCTGAGCTAGAGCGGATAGGTTCTTAAATCTAAAGCAAGGAAACATGAGTGCTCGGGAATATAGCCTTCAATTTAATTCGTTGGCTAGGTATGCTCCAACTATGGTGGCCGATATGGGAGATAGAGTGCATCACTTTGTGAGTGGCTTAGGGCCACATTTATTTAAAGATTGCTTAATGGCTTCATTGCAAGATGGGATGGATATTTCCCGAATACAAGACCATGCCCAGAACTTAGAGGGACGACAACAACTACAAAGGGGTGATCGTGATATTGATAGAAGGCAAAGCAAGAGGGACAGATCTATGGGGGCAGGCAGTGATTATAGAGGGGGATCAAGGAAGATACATTCTAGACACTCAAGCCAGTCGGTGACTAGTGCACCTCTACGATTTACAGGTAGGAGATTTGATCGCTCCTTTCGTTCAGGATAGGGTCAGAGTTTGAGGGCCTCAGATTCTCAGTTCAGGGAAGACTATAGTCACAGGAGACCCCCAGTACCGCGATGCATCAAGTGTGGTAGACTACATTCCGGACACTGTCACCAAGGTTTAGATGCTTGCTACGCCTACGGCCAGGTTGGGCATATGATACGAGATTGCCTATCGGTGAGTGGTAGAGTTGGGGTTCAGCCCACAGGATCAGTGGCTGGTTCCTCTTCAGTGCACTCGGTAGGTCAGACTCCCTAGATTTCAGCAGGTTAAGATAGAGGCAGAGGGGGATCATCTACTTCAAGTGCCACTCAGCCCCGTGTGTAAGCTTTAGCCGGATGACAGGATCTTGAGTCCTCCTCGAATGTGGTTACAGGTACATTATCCATATTTTCCCATGATGTATATGCATTGATAGATCCGGGTTCTACACTCTCTTATATTACTCCGTATGTTGTTGGTCGTATTGGGGTGAAAGCTGAGCCAATCAAACCTTTTGAGGTATCTACTCCGGTTGGTGATCCTGTGATAACTAGACAAGTGTATAAAACCTATGTAATTGTGATATGCGACCGCCAGACCAAAGCTGATTTAATTGAGCTGGAAATGTTAGATTTTGATGTTATTATGGGTATGGATTGGTTAGCCTCATGTTATGCTAGTGTTGATTGCCGAATGAAAATAGTTTGATTTCAATTTCCGGGAGAGCCCGTGCTTGAATGGAAGGGTAATACAACCTCTCCAAAAAGGTAGGTTTATTTCCTACCTTAAGGCCAGAAAGATGATAGCTAAAGGCTATGTTTATCATCTAGTCCGAGTTCATGATACCGAAGAAAAGTCGCCAACTTTCCAATCCGTTCCGGTAGTGAATGAATTTCCGAATGTATTTCCAGATGAACTTTCAGGCCTTCCTCTAGAAAGAGAGATTGACTTCGCAATTCATGTGTTGCCGGACACCAAGCCTATTTCTATTCCTTCGTATCGAATGGCTCCGACAGAATTGAAAGAGTTAAAGGTACAGTTGAAAGATCTACTTGAGAAGGGGTTTATTAGACCCAGTTCATCACCGTGGGGAGCACCAGTCTTGTTCGTGAGGAAGATAGATGGCTCCCTACGAATGTGCATCGATTATAGGCAGTTGAATAAGGTGACGATAAAGAAAAAATATCCTCTTCCAAGGATTGATGATTTGTTTGATCAACTGCAGGGTGCCAAATGGTTTTCTAAAATAGACTTGAGGTCGGGTTATCATCAAGTGAGAGTGAGAGAAGCAGATATTCCCAAAACAGCTTTCAGGATGAGATATGGCCATTATGAATTCCGGGTGATGTCGTTTGGGTTGACCAATGCTTCGGAAGTGTTTATGAATTTGATGACTAATGTATTCAGGCCACTCTTGGATTTATTCGTGATAGTATTCATTGATGATATTCTGGTATACTCTCACACAGAAGCAGAACATGCAGATCATTTACGTATCGTTCTTGGAATTCTTCGAGCCCGAGAATTATATGCAAAATTTTCAAAGTGCGAGTTTTGGCTGAATTCTATAACATTTCTGGGCCATGTTGTTTCAGATGATGGTATTCGAGTCGACACTCAGAAAATTGAAGCTGTAAAGACTTGGCCAAGGCCTACGACGCCTACAGAAGTCCGTAGTTTTCTGGGATTGGCAGGTTACTACAGAAGGTTCGTAGAGGGATTTTCCTCTATTTCAGCCCCATTGACAAAGCTAACCCAGAAGTCAGTTAAATTCCAATGGAATGATGCTTGTGAACGTAGCTTCCAAGAGTTAAAGGACAGATTAACCTCAGCTCTAGTCTTAACACTTCAAGAAGGGTCTGATGGTTATGTGGTGTACTGTGATGCTTCCGGCGTTGGGTTAGGATGTGTGTTAATGCAACACGGTAGAGTCATTGCTTATGCTTCGAGACAACTGCGGAAACATGAAAACAACTACCCAACTCATGACCTCGAATTAGCTGCAGTTATTCATGCATTAAAAATGTGGAGACATTACTTGTATGGTGTGTATGTCGACATTTATACAGATCACAAGAGCCTTCAATACATTTTCAAGCAGAAGGAGTTAAATCTGCGGTAGAGGCGGTGGTTAGAGTTATTGAAAGATTACGATGTGAATATTTTATACCACCCCGGAAAAGCAAATATAGTAGCCGATGCGCTTAGCCACTGATCAATGGGTAGTTTATGCGAAGTTCCTCCGGAAAGAAAAGAATTAGTTTACGAGCTCCATCAACTAGCTAATCTTGGAGTGTGTGTAATTGATTCGGGTAATGCAGGAATTGATATAAATGATCCCACAGTTTCGTCCCTGAATATAGAAGTGAAACAGTGTCAGTATGAAGATCCTCATTTGTGCCATCACAGAGACATGTCTCATGAAAAAGAGAAGTCCCCATTTGAAACTTCCACTAATGGAATTCTTAGATACTGAGGCAGGCTATGTTTTCCGAACGTAGCAGAATTACGCCGTCGAATTGTAGAAGAAGCTCATCATTCTCGGTATTCTATTCACCAGGTGCAACGAAGATGTATCATGATCTCAAGCTGATATATTGGTGGGATGGCATGAAGAGAGACATAGCAGAATTTATAGCTCAGTGTCCAAATTGCCAGCAAGTGAAAATCAAGCATCAGAAGCCAGGAAGATTATTGCAAGCAATGGAAATCCCTACTTGGAAGTGGGAAGTGATTAAAATGGATTTTATTGTGGGGTTACCTCGTTCACGAGGCAAGTATGACTCCATATGGGTGATTGTGGATAGACTCACGAAAGCAGCTCATTTTCTTCCAGTCAGAACCACATATTCAGCAGAAGATTATGCAAGGTTGTATCTTAAAGAAATTGTGCGACTCCATGGTATTCCGATATCTATCATCACAGATAGAGGGGCACAGTTTACAGCCAAATTCTGGAAGTATTTTCAAGAAGGTCTAGGTACTCAAGTGAAGCTTAGCATATCATTTCATCCACAGACGGACGGGAAAGCCGAACGTACTATTCAGACTTTGGAAGATATGCTACGGGATTGTGTAATAGAATTTGGTGGTAGCTGGGATAATGACTTACCTCTGATTGAGTTCGCATATAACAATAGCTATCATTCCAGTATCCAAATGGCTCCGTATGAAGCTTTATATGGAAGGAAGTGTAGATACCAAATTGGATGGTTTGAAATAGGAGAAGTATAGCTAATAGGATCTGAATTGATTCAGCAAGCGGTATAAAAAGTCAAGGTGATCCGAGATCGATTGTTGACAACCCAAAGTCGCCAAAAATCTTATGCGGACAACCGCCAGCGAGACTTGGAATTTCAAGTTGATGATTGGGTATTTTTGAAGGTATCGCCAATGAAAGGGGTGATGAGATTTGGCAAGAAAGGGAAGTTAAGTCCTCGATACATTCAACATGATTTCATGTGTAAGATTGATCAGAGACATTGGACAGCAAAGGACAGCAACCATGAGGAGCTTTATACCACACTTCTTCTTGAAAGATTTTCAGTGAGATTAGATACCATAGCACCTGGTGAGAGCTTGAGGTGACTGATAATGGCATCAATCCAAAGAAGTAGTGTTCTTGTTTGCAGTTTTTCATTGTTTCACTTG
The DNA here is from genome assembly GCF_019175385.1 of Lycium barbarum. NCBI lineage: Eukaryota > Viridiplantae > Streptophyta > Magnoliopsida > Solanales > Solanaceae > Lycium > Lycium barbarum. Next base: position 44,388,231 of record NC_083342.1, on the reverse strand, counting down.
GCTGTTCAAACAAGGCTTAGACTTTATTATCATTTCCTAGGATAGAGTAGTATAGCCTTTTTCATCTTTCTTTCATTTCTTTTCATTTTATTACTTTTTGTTCTATATATACCTTTATTTATTTTAATAAAATCCAACAGCATCAGGCTGATTGGCTTTGATAAAAAAAAGTCCTCGATACATTGGACCTTATAAAATTATCCGTAAGGTGGGTCATGTAGCCTATGAATTGGACTTGCCTTCAGAGCTTGAATCGGTTGATCCAGTTTTCCACGTCTCAATGCTCCGCAAGTGTATTGGAGATCCCACAAAAATTATTCCAATAGATGATGTGCAAGTGACAGAAAGGCTAGCATACGAAGAAGTGCCCATTGCCATCTTAGACAGGCAAGTACGAAGACTTTGAAATAAGGAAGTAGCTTCAGTCAAAGTCTTGTGGCGAAATAACAACCGAGAAGAAATGACTTGGGAAGCGGAAGAGAAAATGAAATCCAGATATCCGCATTTATTCCAACCCCCAGGAGAGATTCAAGATGAAACACTAACAATATGAGGTATGTACGCTTTCTTTTCATGCTTTTGGTCGTGTGTGGCCAATTTATAGTTCTATCGTGTTGTGGCCCTGTGAAGCAATATTATTATGGGTTGTTATGACAGGATGGTAGTACCATATTACAGGGGAAACTCTGGCAAAATATTCGTAGAATTCCCGAGTATTTAATATTCGAGGCCGAATGTTCTAAAAAAAGGGAAGAATGTTACACCTTGGAAAATTTCCCATTAACCTACAGTGAATAGGCTAGCAAAAGGAATGACGTATATGATGTTTTGATGAGTAAGAAATAGCATTTTATGATCCTAATTGAGATTCAAAGACGTTTGACGTAATGGAAGAAGGTTGTTAAGGAAAGTAAAGGATATATTGCGTGTCGGGTAAGGATTATGAGCGACGCGTTAACGATGGCATAATGATGTCTTAGAGAAGAGAGATAGTGTCCCTTAGATTGGTATGGAGGTGTTAAACAAGTGTCAAGAAGGTTCCATAAGGATCGGAGATCAAACGAGTCGACGAGAATGAAATCGAAACAACTGGGCATTATATGACCCAACATACTGGCCGTATGTTTGGCCGTATATTTATCCAAGAGGGGCATCATTCTCTGGACCAAAAATACGGCCACACATACAACCCGTATAAAATGTATGGACCATATGTTGGTCCGTATATCTCGGTCTGGACTGATTTCTTGATTTAATATAAGGACCCCTCTCTCATTTATTTCATTTCATCACACTCCTCCACACACCAAAACACCTCTAGAACCTTCTCCATTATTCATCCATAAGAAATCAAGGGAAAACCCTGATCAACTACACCAAATCCACGAAATCAAGTGTTTGAGACCTATTAAAAGTTCATCTACACCAAGAAAACTCAAGGGAAGTGAATTAGGGTTTTGTTTTTTACACCCCATAATTTCTGTACGTTGAGATTCGTTATGCATTAGCTATTCAATTGCAGACATAGGAGTTACTGTCGAGAAAATACAAGATCATAGGAGTTATAGGAGGATTGGAAAACCAGTGAACTAAGAAGATCAAGCTTCCGAGGCTTTGAAGGAAAGTTGGGCATGGCTTGGTACGAAAATTTTGGTCTAAATGGAAGAAAGAATATGTTTTTGTATATTAAGAGTTTTGAAGTGAAACAAAAGTCTAAAGTGAAGTTCAAGAAGTCTAGTTCCCAATGCAACAAACCGCTCCTCAATCGGACATCGGGGTAAGGAGATATGGACATTACAAGTCGGGCTGGCAGACTAGGAAAAGGGTTTGCGCGAACGCGCTAGGGAGTGGCGCGAACGCGCAGAAGGCCAAGGGCCAATACAGCGCGGACGCGCCACCACGAGGCGCGAACGAGCTGCGTAATTTTGAGGCCCAAGTTCGGGACGAAAGTTATATTACAAGGGTGTAATAATAATAATAATAATAATAATAATAATATATATATATATACGACATTTGGAGACCATATGGTGTGAATTGGTTCATATGTCACTTGACGACAAGCCTCGTTGCTGTACGCTAAGTGGGGCCCACATACTGGAGTTTTATAAAGGACATACGAATGGATATATGAGTAGTACATGGGATGTTGAGCAAGTCCTAAGAAGGACCCATAAGCCAAATATGGGTATAAGCCCTCCAAAAGGACGATTTAAGAGAACATTTTCGGATGATCTGACTTGGAGGGGCAAAAACGACATTATAAGTTTGGAATTTGGAAAATCACAAAGAATTAAAGTTGTAGATAATTGAAAGATCTTTCCAACCATAGGTCATGGGTCCTCACACAATATCGGTATAAAGAGTTATGACCTTTTTACTGAACGAACATCCATTTAGAAAATTTAGACCAGCGCGAACGCGCCCAAAGGGGGCGCGATCGCGCTAAAGATTTTTTATGTCGGTTCAGGCAGAACCTGAACCGTTATAAAAAGGGGGTTATCCCCTATTTTTCAGCCAACACACACACAAAAACATCCCAAATACTCTAGAAAATTCCCCAACCTTCCCACACCTACTTTTTAGCCTTAACCAGGTATAATTTTCAAATTCCAGTCCGGGTTGCATATAGTTATTAGTGCAAAATCGTATGGTGGTGCGTTATGGCCTAAACTTAGGGTGGAAAAGTGAAGATACAATATTATTAATGGGAGAAAGGTATGAATCTCTTCCTATTTATGATGATACTGGTTTATTTACAATGAGAGAACGGTTAAATGGCTATATGGTAAGATAATTAGTTACGGAAAGTTGGAAAATAGTGTATGGGCTGTTTTATGGGATATGTTGATATGGAAAATGATATTATTGATGTTGGTATTGTTGTTATTGTTGTTGGTTGACGAACTGAGATTCGGGCTGGGCATATAAACAGGGAAGATGTTGCCCGATTTTCGATAGAATATAAAATGATTTAAATTGAAACTCGGAATAAGTGTGTGATATGGATACTAACGTAGTGCGAATCCTCTCGAATATAGATTTACGAGCTCGGATGAATAAGCGTAACCAATAGGAGGCTGAACAGGTATGTTAAGGCTCGCCCCTTTCTTTCAAAGGCATTATTCCTATGTTACGATTTCGTAAATGCTTCCATAGCCTCTTTGTTTTCAGAAGTTAGAAGTCTATGATTGTAAGGCATGATTCCTTTCCCGATAACCCATAAATGTTTTCCCAAAATGTCCGCATTTTTCCAAAACAGAGGTTTATGATTTTGTAAGCTCTTATGACAACAAGGATGTATATGTTTTTATCATGATTCTTAAAAGTTTCCTACGATACTTAAGATGAGATGTTTTCCATAATGTCTTTATCCTCAAAAGTTAAAGTTTCATGATTCTAAGAGTTTCTTATGACGCTGAAGATAAGTATGCTTTATAAGAATAAAGAAGATGAGATGTTTTCTATGATACACATGATGACGATGATTTTGATTCGAGAAGTTGCAAAGCTCATAATTTTAATGCTATTATGAGATTATCGAGCCTATTTCATGATTTCCTTGAGTTGCTCATTGTTGTTGGCCTCACCTCATGAATTGTTCCTTCGAGGTGAGATATATCGATGATGATTATTCCATCATATAAATCGGAGGTTACCGACCTTACGTCACTCCGATAGATTGATAGCTTTTATTTGAGCTCCCATGCATGCATTGGTTTATGTATATGTAAGATTACACCGCGCCTATACGGCCGGGCAGCACCGCTAAGGCGGGCGGCTTATGGATAATAACACCGTGTCTACATGGCATGGGTAGCACCGCTAGTGGGAGGAGTGAGATGATTACCCCGGACACGGGCTAATGATGTTACTTGATTCAGACAGCCCATGTATGTACGAAGGTAAAAGTGAGCATGCATGATTCCACCTTGAGAGGCAAGCAGATACAGTCATACCTTTCTCTTATATCCTCCATATTCCTTATTATGTTGTTGTTCATGTTCTGAATATATTATCATGTTATCATTCATGCCTTACATACTCAGTACATTGCTCGTACTGACGTCCCTTCCTGTGGACGCTGCGTTTCATGCCACGCAGGTGTATACATACGAGTAGAGGATATTGCTAGAAGATATTCCAGCTGGATTGGCGAGCTCCATTTCTTTCCGGAGTGTTGCCGAGTCAGAGTATCCATGTTATGGTGTATTGATATATGTTAGAGATTTTGCAGACGGAGTCACGTATATAGTATGCCAGTCTTGCAAGCGGCTCTGCAAGCCGATGTATCATTATGCATTATGTTACAAATTTCATATGATTACAGATTTTACTTGAGTTGAGAAAGACGAAAAGAATGTTTTTGAAAAGCCTTCATTATGCATTTCATTTTGTTATTTAAGAGGCCAGAGAGACTATGAATATACTAAGAACCAGCGGATTCGCTCGGCTCTGAGTAAAGGGTCGGGTGCCCATCATGCCCCATCAGGACTGGGGTGTGACATTGGTGCAAGAAGAGAAGTTCCACTCAAGGCCTATTCTTCCATTGTTTAAGGTTAGTTTTATGATCATTCTTGGTTGTTTAAGGTGTTGAAAGTTAAAAGCACTTGGATTGTAGAAAGATATAGGAAATGGGTCATGAATGTGTGAATAGTGACCTTGTTGGGTAAAGGTTTGGATTGAATTATGGGTATTGGTATATTGTGGTTGTAAGTATGTTGTGTATGACATTTAAACCATGGAATAAGTATTGTATATGAGAAAACGCGATAGTGAACTACAATCATAATTATGGAGAAATTGAAAAGGAAGTGTGAAATGCGGATAATGTAGATGAATGATGATTGTTGTCTATTAGATTGTGAATGTTGTTATGAATGTTTGGGAGTTGATATAGAATATGGGAAAAGTTGTATAAACAAAGGAAATGCTGCCTGATTTTCTTTAGCTTTAGTAAGCACGTTTAACTAATCGATTAGCAAATGTTCATGCGACTTCTCTTGAAGGTAGAAACGTAGGCATCGAAGGAGAACAAGCAAGCGATATAATAGTTAAACGGAAAAGGTATGTGAGGCTAGTCCTTTCTTTCTATGGCATGAATCCTATAGCATGACTTCTCCTTCCTCTCCATGAATCTCCTACATTCCGGAAAACGATGAGTCTATGTTCATGAATAGCTATATGAGATAAGAGATATATTATGAGCCTAAAAATGATGATGATGAGCTTGATTTCAAAGATTCTTGAGTTTATGCTATTATGTCCCTATAACTCTAATGATTTCATTTATTGTATACACTTACCTTATATACTATTTCCTTCAAGGTGAGACAGAATACTTATAAATACTTCATAATGGAATCGGGGGTTCACGACCTTTTGTCACCCCGATAGAGTGTAATTGTCTTAAGTTTCCAGTAAACCATTATGGTAATAGTATGATGAGAATATGGCAAGTCTATGATATGTACATGATGCTATGACACCGCTAAGGCGGGCAGCGTATACACCATGTCCAGATGACATGGGCAAACACCACCAGTGGGCAGCATGAGATGGTACCCCGGACGTGGGAGCCCTGGACATAGGCTAATGATTATCACACCGTACCTATATGGACCGACAGCTTATAAATTTATGCATTTATGATATTATGATGATTGTGAGTAAGACAACATGTATTATTTCTTTTATAAATGACAGTCAGATACAGATGTTTCTTATTGATGCTTCCTTTATCTCATTGACGTATCCTTACTGTTTATGCCTCTCATACTATGCACAATGTTTGTACTGACGTCCGTTTTCTTTGGACACTGTGTTCATGCCCACAGGTAGACAGGGAGGTGATCTTGATCCAGACTCGTTTGTACTGACGTCCGTTTTCTTTGGACACTGTGTTCATGCCCACAGGTAGACAGGGAGGTGATCTTGATCCAGACTCGTAGGAGCTATTAGCTGATTTGAGAGCTCTCCATCGTTCCGGAGGTGCCTTGATTATTCTTTTGTGTACATATGTATATTTTGGGCACGACGGGGTCCTGTCCCGTCCATATGTCTAGCATTCTAGTAGAGGCTCGTAGATACGCAGTGTGCGTTATATGGTGTCACGAGGTTGCTAGTATGTATATACATATATTATTTTGATAGCCGAAAATCTTATGTATATAAAAGCATTTACGTTCTCAAATGAAAGATGATTTTCTTATGACTTGAGTATGGATTTGATAGAAGAACGTTTAATGAGTATGATAAGTAGTAGAATGAGTGGTGCTCGGTGGTTAGCCCCGATTACCCGTCGTGGCCCCTAGTCCCGTCGCGGCCCCTAGTTGGGTCGTGACAAGTGCACCCCTTAATCCTCAAAACGCTCTCACTATCAAGCATTGCCTCCTTGGCCTCACCACTCAACACCTTATCCCGAACCTTACACAATTTAGCATCATCATACTGTTGTGCCTTGATCTAATCCAAAAGAGACGACCTCGCATCAACACAAGCCAGAACCTTACCAGGTTTCAAAATATTCAATCTCACAAAGCTATTAGTGTCACGACCCAGCAAGGGCCCGCGGCTAGCCACCGAGGACCACTCATTCTACTACTCATCTTACTCATTTAATGCTCTTTTATTACATTTATACTCAAATTGTGGGAAAATAATATTTCATATGAAAACATAAATACTTTTATATACATATGCCTCTCGGCCATCAAAATAATATATATACATAATAACCTCTCGTGAGACCATCTAACCCACACTACGTATCTACAAGCCTCTACTGGAGTGCTAAACATAAGGACGGGACAAGACCCCGTCATGCCCAAAATACATATACACGAATATACGCAAAAGAATCATCATAAGCACCTCCGAACAATGGAGTGCTTTCAATCAGCTGACAGCTACTACAGATCTGGGTCAAGCTCTCCTCCCTGTCTACCTGTGGGCATGAACACAGCGTCCAAAGAAAACAGACGTCAGTACGAACATTGTATTGAGTATGAGAGGCATAAACAATAGAATAAGACAAATGATACAAAGGAAATATCAATGTGAAACACCTGTATATGACTGTCAAATATAAAAGAAGTAATGCGTACTGTATTTCTCATACTCATCGTCATATCATATATGCATAAATGTATAAGCTGCCCGCCCATATAGGTACGGTGTGATAATGTATAAACTGCCCGTCCATATCGGATCGGTGTGATAATCATAACATTAGCATGCGTCCAGGCCTCCCGCGTGCGGGGTATCATCTCATGTCGTCCACTAGTGGTGTCTGCGCATGCCGTCTGGCCATGGCGTATAGCTGTCACGACCCAGCTAGGGGCTGCGACGGGTACCCGGAGCTAGTTACCGAGCACCGCTCACTCTACCACTTATCTTGCTCATTTGATACCCTTTTATCAATTTTACATACCAATTGTAGGAAAATCATATTTTATCAAAACATAAATACTTTATTTACATTTGCCTCTTGGCCGTCAAAATAATATACATACATATGAAAATATCTTGTGAGACCATCTAACCCACACTGCGTATCTACGAGCCTCTACTAACATAATGAATACATAGACGGAACAAGACTCCGTCATGCACAAAATATGCATATATGAATGTACATCAAAAGAATAGCCATAAGCACCTCCGAACAATGGAGTGCTATCTATCAGCTGACAGCTACTGAGGACCTGGGCCAAGCTCTCCTCCCTGTCTACCTGTGGGCATGAACACAGCGTCCGAAGAAAGGACGTGAGTACGAATATTGTACCGAGTATGAGAGGCATACATAATGAAAGGAAACATCAATAATATGAGGATAACATCAACATGAGACATATGGATCTGACTGATAATCATAAATGAAGTAATGCCTGCTATCTTACTCATTATCATAACATGTATGCATCATATGCAAGCTGCCAGTCCATGTCGGAACGGTGTCATAATCAATAATATTAGCCCGCGTCCAGGCCTCCCGCATCCGGGGTACCATCTCATGCCGCCCACTAGTGGTGTCTGCCCACGCCCGTAGGTCGTGGTGTATCCGTATCGCTGCCCGCCGAAGCGGTGTCTGCCCGGCCAACTAGGCCCGGTGTGAAATGCTCATGACATGCTCAATGTAAATGCTCATAGTAATATGCTTATCATAAAATATTTATCTTATCATAATGCGTATACATGACTCATGATCAACTTTAATCTATCGGGGTGACGTAAGGTCGTGATCCACCGATTACATTATGGAACCATCATGGACATCCTGCCTCACCTTGAGAGGACTAGTACATAAGGTGAGTGTAGGCAAGGAATAACATCATCATCATTCTAGTGTCATCATATCGTATAACTTATCTCATATAGACATTCATAGGTATAAGCTTTTAACTTCTTAGAATGCAAGAATTCATGAAAGGAATAGGGATTCAAGTTAAAAGATTCATGCCATTAGAAAGAAGGACTAGCCTCACAAACCTTGGTCTTTTAACTAAGATATCGCTCACTCGTTCTCCGTCGATATCACGTCGCTACCTTCATAAGAGAATTCATATCAACATTAGTAACTGACTATAAGAACGGGTCGCTAATTCTAGGAGAAGTCGAACAACGCTTCCTTCGCTCATACCACTTTTCTCATGTTATACATTAACTCCTAACATTCATAGTATCATTCGCAATATCATAATCAACAATCGTCATTTACATACATTTGGCAAAATCCACTATTTTCCTCCAATTTTCCCTTATTTCTACTTCTAGCTTATCCTTGTGTTTTCATGCATTTAATGCTTGTTTCATGATATAAACATCATTTATAACGTATTTGTATTCACAACACTTCAATATTCATAGTTCAATTCCACTATCATTCATTTATGCCACTATTCATTCAATAATGACCCATTTCTATGTTCTTCTACATTTCAAGTGTCTAAGCTTTCCAATGCTTCAAACAACATGGAACAATCATGAAACTTAACTTGGATGATGTTTGAACAATCCTTAAGTTGAAATACCTCAATTAGCCAAAACCCTAGTTCCACCTTCTTTAAAATTTGTTCACTTAGATGATCCCTTATTGTGTTCTTACACTTGATTCTATGAAATCAGTGTTGTTGGTCTTGATATTCCCTTTAATTCTCTTGAATTATTGTGGAGGAATTATTTGGAGAGTTCTAGAATGTCTCTTGAGGTGTATGGATGAAAAATGAAGTGAAATGAGGCTTAAATCCCTTTTAAAAATCACAAAAATCTGATCTTTAATGAATACTTGTCGGGATGAACAGTGGTCGTAAACCACCATATACGGACCGTATTTTGATTTACAGTCCGTCCACTGTGGTCGTATTTAACCATTTCAAAGACAGAAAGTTTTGGCTGGACATGGTAGTTTACGACCTGGTTTACGGTCCGTAAACCAGTTTACGGCCGTAAACTGGATCGTATTTAAGCATATTCAACATTTACAGAAAGTTGGGATTTTTGACAAGCTGGAGGATGATTGCAATATACGGTCCGTAAAGCACTTTACGGGCCGTATAGTGCCATATACGACCACTGGGCTGAAATTTTTTCCACGACTCTCTTATTTCCAAAAATTCTTAATTAGCCATTCCCGACTTAATAAAAGATCATTCACTCAAACTCTTCATCATTCCACTCATCATACAAGTACGGAGAAATTTCCGAGGTGTAACATTCTTCCCCCCTTTTGGAACATTCGTCCTCGAATGTTCGACACTCGAGGATTCTGGAAAAAATTTGCGAGAGTTTCCTTTGTAATTTGGATACTACCTTTCCATTACAACAACCCACAATATCTTCGCCTCACAGGGCTATATCACAATATCAACACATTTATGGCCACACACGACCAAAAACATAAAACTAAAACATGCATACCTTACACCATCAACGTCTCATCTTGAATCTCTTCTGGGGATTGGAACAAATGGGGGTACATAGATTTCATCTTCTCCTCTACTTCCCAAGTCATTTCTTCCCGATTATTGTTCTGCTATAGAACTTTGACTGAAGCAACCTCTTTATTCCGAAGCCTTCGTACTTGTCTATCCAAAACGACAATAGGCATTTCCTCGTATGTTAGCTCCTCTGTTACTTGCACATCATCAATCGGAACTATTCTTGTTGGGTCTCCAATACACTTGCGGAGCATCGAAACATGGAATACTGGATGCACGGATTCGAGCTCTGAAGGCAAGTCCAATTCGTAGGCTACTCGACCCACCCTGCAAATGATTTGGTAGGGTCCGATATATCTGGGACTTAGCTTTCCCTTCTTGCCAAATCTCATCACTCCCTTCATCGGCGATACCTTCAGGAACACCCAATCGCCCACCTGAAATTCCAAATCTCGTCGGCGATTATCTGCGTAAGACTTTTGGCGACTTTGAGCTGTTAACAGTCGGTCTCGAATCACTTTAACCTTTTCAACTGCTTGTTGGATCAAGTCGGGGCCTATCAATTGTACTTCTCCGGTTTCAAACCATCCAATTGGAGATCTGCATTTTCTTCCATATAAGGCTTCATACAGGGCCATTTGAATGCTGGAATGATAGCTGTTATTATAGGCAAATTCAATAAGAGGCAAATGCTCATCCCAACTACCGCCAAAGTCCAATACACATGCCCGTAGCATATCCTCTAAGGTCTAAATAGTGCGCTCGGCTTGTCCGTCAGTTTGCGGATGGAACGCCGTGCTGAGCTTAACTTGGGTACCTAGACCTTCTAAGGACTTCCAGAACTTGGCTGTGAACTGTGCCCCTCTGTCTGTGATAATGGCCAAAGGAATACCGTGAAGTCGTACAATCTCCTTGAGATACAAATTAGCATAATCTTCCGCTGAATATGTGGTTCTAACGGGGAGAAAATGAGCTGCTTTCGTGAGTCTATCCACGATCACCCATATAGAATCATAGTTCCCTCGTGTACGGGGTAATCCTACCACAAAATCCATGTTAATTTCTTCCCATTTCCACGTAGGAATTTCTATTGCTTGCAATAAGCCTCCTGGCTTTTGATGCTCGGCCTTCACTTGCTGGCAATTTGGGCACTGTGCTACAAATTCTGCTATGTCTCGCTTCATGCCATCCCACCAATATATCAATTTGAGATCGTGGTACATCTTGGTCGTACCTGGATGAATAGAATACCGGGAATAATGTGCTTCCTCTAAAATCCGTTGGCGCATGTTTGCCACATTCGGTACACATAGCCGACCTCAATATCTAAGAACCCCTTCTATGGAAACTTCGATAGGAGACTTTTCCTTTTCCTGAGATAGATCTCGATAGTGGCGTAACTGAGGATCTTCATATTGTCGTTCCTTCACTTCTAGATTCAATGATGAAACTGTGGGGTCATTGATGCTATTACTTGCATCTCCTCAATCAATTGGCCGTACGCCGAGACTTGCTAACCGATGGACCTCACGAACCATTTCTCGCTTTTCCGAAGGAACTCCACATAAACTACCCATCGATCGGCGGCTAAGTGCATCTGCTAATACATTCGCCTTCCCTGGATGATATAGAATGTTCACATTGTAATCCTTCAGTAATTCTAACCATCGCCTTTGCCGTAGATTCAACTCCTTCTGTTTCAAAATATATTGGAGGCTTTTGTGATCCGTATTGATGTCCACGTGCACACCATATAAGTAGTGTCTCCATATTTTTAATGCATGAATGACCGCAGCTAGCTCAAGATCATGAGTGGGATAATTCTGTTCATGTTTTCGCAACTGTCTCGAAGCATATGCAATAACTTTCCCATTCTGCATCAATACACATCCTAATCCCACACCGGAGGCGTCACAATACACCACATAGCCCTCTGATCCTTCTGGAAGTGTTAGCACTGGCGCTGAGGTCAACCTGTTTTTCAGCTCTTGGAAGCTACGCTCACAGGCATCACTCCACTGGAATTTAGCCGACTTCTGGGTTAACTTTGTCAATGGGGCTGAAATAGATGAGAAGCCCTCTACAAATCTTCAATAGTATCCTTCTAACCCAAGGAAACTACGAACTTCTGTAGGCGTCGTAGGTCTTGGCCAAGTCTTCACAACTTTTATTTTCTGAGTGTCGACTCGGATACCATCATTTGAAATAACATGGCCTAGAAATGCCACTGAGTTTAGCCAAAACTCGCATTTCGAAAACTTTTCATACAATTCCCGATCTCGAAGAACGCCAAGAACAATTCTTAGATGATCTGCATGTTCTGACTCTGTGCGAGAGTACACCAAAATATCGTCGATGAACACTATCACAAAGAGATCCAAAAATGGCCTGAACACATTATTCATTAAATTCTTGAACACCGCCGGGGCATTCGTCAACCCGAACGACATTACTCGAAACTCGTAGTGACCATATCTTGTCCTGAAGGCGGTCTTGGGAATATCTGTTTCCCTAATTCTCACCTAATGATAACCCAATCTTAGATCTATCTTGGAGAACCATTTAACACCTTGCAATTGATCGAACAAGTCGTCAATTCTAGGAAGAGGGTGTTTATTCTTTATTGTCACCTTGTTCAACTGCCTGTAGTCGATGCACATTCGTAGAGATCCGTCTTTCTTCCTTACGAACAGGACTGGTGCTCCCCATGGCAAGGAACTAGGCCTTATAAACCCCATCTCAAGTAAATATTTTAGCTGTGCATTTAGCTCTTTCAGTTCTGCTGGAGCCATTCGATATGGAGGAATAGAAATAGGCTCGGTGTTTAGTAGTACATCAATAGCAAAGTCGATCTCCCTTTCTGGAGGAAGGCCTGGTAACTCGTCGGGAAACACATCTGGGAATTCATTCACTACCGGGACAGACTGGAAAGTTGGCACTTCCGCTTCCGTTTCATGAACCCGAACTAGATGACAAATATAACCTTTGGCTATCATCTTTCTCGCCATAAGGTAGGAAATAAACCTACCCTTTGGGGAAGCTGTATTACCCTTCCACTCAAGTATGGGCTCTCCCGGAAATTGGAATCGAACTATCTTTGTCCGGCAACAAACATTAGCATAGCATGATGCCAACCAGTCCATACCCATAATTACGTCAAAATCTATCATCTCAAGTTCAATTAGATCATCCCTTGTCTGACGATCACCTATAATGACTACACAGTTCTGATATACTTGCCTCGCTATTACAGGATCACCAACCGGAGTGAATACCTCGAAAGGTTTAATTGGCTCAGGTCTTACCCCAACACAATCAGCGATATACGGAGTAATATATGATAAGGTAGAACCTGGATCAATCAGAGCATATACGTCACGGAAAAATATAGTCAAGGTACCTGTGACAACATCTGGGGAAGACTCAAGATCCAGTCGCCCAGCTAAAGCATACACACGGGGCTGAACAGCACCTGAAGTGGATGCTCCCCCTCTACCTCTGCCCCTACCTGCTGTAGTCTGAGGAGTCTGTGTTGTCGGGCGTGCTGAAGAAGAACCCACTGCTGAACCTGTAGGCTGAGTCCCCGCTCTATCTCTCGCTGAAGGGAAATCTCTCATCATATGACCAACCTGCCCGCAAGCATAACAAGCATCCGAACCTTGACGACACTGTCCGGAATGCAATTTGCCACACTGGCTACACCGCGGTACTGGAGGTCTCCTCTGGCTAAAGTCTCCCCTAGACTGCAAATCTGAGGCCCTCGAACTCTGCCCCTGGCCTGACTGAAAAGAACGGTCAACCCTCCTATCTGAGAATCTTGGAGGTGTACTAGTCACTGACTAACCTGAGTGCATAGAATATGTCTGTCTCGGTCCCCCTCGGTGCTCACTGCTCTCCCCCATAGATCTAGCCCTCTTACCTTGTCTTCTGTCACCCTCACGATCACTTCTCCGCTATCGTTGTCGTTCCTCGAGGTTCTGAGCATGAGCCTGTATCCGGGAAATATCTATCCCGTCTTGCAAAGAGGCTGTCAGGCAATCTCTGAACAAGTGTGGTCCTAAACCACTCACAAATCTATAGACTCGGTCTCCTATGTCAGCCCCCATAGTCGGAGCATACCGGGCCAATGAGTTGAATTGCATACTATACTCTCGGGCACTCATGCTTCCTTGTTTCAAATTCAAGAACCTGTCCGCTCGAGCTCGGCGGACTTCATGTCACACCCTAACCTTATTAGGGTGTGATGGGCACCCGACCCAACATACGGAGCCGATCGAACCCTCAGACTCTGATTCCATACATAGTCTTTTCAATTTACAGATCAAATCACATGAAGCCTATAATAGGACTTTCAACAGAAATAGAGAGCAAACATCGTCTTAAGCTGCTACGTGTATCAAACATATCAAACATATCACATCAAATCCATAGGCAGGCGGAATGTACATCGCCTGAACATACATACATATATGAATATATAGGCCACTTGGGCCACCATAGCAAACAGGGCCGCTTAAGACACAGATCTCAGACCGGACCAAACAAAATCTGTGGACATATGAAGCTGCTTACGAACTGACTCTTTGTACCCACGACTCTGTCTGCAAAGTCTCTAACACAAATCAGAAAGCACAACATATGAATACTCAGACTCGGCGACACCCCGGAGAAAGGTGGAGCTCGCCAATCCCGCTGACACACCTCCTAGCAAAATCTCCTAATCATCTGTGTGTACCTGCGTGGCATGAAACACAGCCCCCGAAGAAAGGGGGTCAGTACGGTCTCCCCCCCTTTAAGGGGCTCCTTTTGTGCCAACAGTCCTCTTATGAAGTCTTCGTTTATACATTATTCCTCACCTTCCTTTCAACTTTATGACTACATATTGGGAACTTCTTATCTTAGGTTTTTCTTTTACTTTTCGTCGATGTCCTCATTTGTCCACATTTCCACACCCTTCCATCCACTATTCGTCCTTTCACTTGCTTAGTTCACTTGTTCGTGATTCCTTCTTAACTACGTGCTTGTGTTGTAGGTGTGCGTCCATTTCTCTCAAGCGTTCTGCTACGGTTGTTCTTAGCACAGAGTCCTTATAATTTCCACTTTCCCTATCCTTGCTCGTCAAGCTTGTAACTACATTAACATAGATACATACTTATTCTTTTATAAATCTCTTATCTCGACTTTGTTACAAGCCTAAGCATTCTCGCTCTTACTTCACATTTTCCCTATCCTAGTTACTATTCCTTTAGCCCTACTTATCCACATTGGTTCTCGAACCTCCTTCCGATACTCCGATCTCTCTGTTTCCTATCTGCTCACTCTTTTTCTTCTTTTAATATCATAGTATTAAGACTTTCCTATCCTTAACCTGTAGCGAAGATAGCGGCTTATCTTATGGTGCTTGCATCATTTGTTTTCTTACTACCGCTCAGGTTTCGGTATGCTTTACTCGATTGAGACCTCCTTTACCGTAGCATAGTTTGTTGGGGACGCACGTGTCCACTGATACCATTGCATATGTGATAACGTATGCATTCACATATACATGTATTATCAACTAACCCACAAAATACTTCCAAACTTTATTCAAGCCTATCCTAATTCCAAAGCTGTAGCGTGCTTTCTGTCCCTTCTTTAGTCTCGCCTGTCGCGTGCTAAGTAACTCTGTATAATCTCCAATCATCTCGTACACTCCTAGTTTCCCTTAGGCCACTCTAATTTCTCATTTGCCCCTTTAAATTCCAATTTTGCAAAAATTTCCCAATTACTTCCCAGGGGGGTCACCCATCCTGAAATTGCTCCCACCTGAGCACGCTTAACCTCGAAACTTTAGTGGAATCCGATGCCTTAATACTGATATTTTCGCGTCCACTTCCTCGCATGACCTTTACCACATGATTCGGGACTAGTCGAGGTCTTACAGATCCCGCGACACCCTCGTGGCATGTCTTTTCTTCCACAATTACCATTTTACCCTTTTCGGCCCTCAGTGCTCACCTTTCACTTTCGTGTGTAACTACTTTTCATCCTAGGTCCCCAGACCCCTGATGATAACAGATACACCTTCGTTGCCATTATTTTATGGATGCCCTGATATCAGTCCGTTCGAATTTCCTACTTACCGCTTTTACATAATAATCGACAGCAGAATTAACGGTCAACTTTCTGAATCCTCCATCAAACCTTGTTCCTCTTATATCATCCCCCTGTACACAGCAAATATCAATAATGCCTTACAGAACATACGGCTATATCACATTCTGGCCATCCGAAACTGCCAACTCCAGATAACAGGTCAAATACGTCAATACTTACCCCTGTGACTTGCTATGTCACCACTTACCTTTCTCCGTTGTATGTAAGGCTTACATGAGAAATTTCATTTCCTATGGCTTGGCTCTATCGCACGATCTAGGACAGAAGGAAGGTCGACAATCCGTAAATGCCCTGTAGCCTCCTGTTTATAAATGTGGTCGGCTTCACACCATAAACAGGACTCTACTGGACACGCCTTTGCAGACAACCCCACGGACAGACCTTGCTCTGATACCACTTTGTCACACCTTAACCTTATTAGGGTGTGATGGGCACCCGACCCCACATACGGAGCCGAGCGAACCCTCAGACTCTGATTCCATACATAGTCTTTTAAATTTACAGATCAAATCACATGAAGCCTATAATAGGACTTTCAACAGAAATAGAGAACAGACATCGTCTTAAGCGGCCACGTGTATCGAACATATCAAACATATCACATCAAATCCATAGGCAGGCGGAATGTACATCGCCTGAACATACATACATATACGAATATATAGGCCACTTGGGTCACCATAGCAAACAGGGCCGCTTAAGACACAGATCTCAGACCGGACCAAACAAAATTTGTGGACATATGAAGCTGCTTACGCACTGACTCTTTGTACCCACGACTCTGTCTGCAAAGTCTCTAACACAAATCAGAAAGCACAACATATGAATACTCAGACTCGGCGACACCCCGAAGAAAGGTGGAGCTCGCCAATCCCGCTGAAACACCTCCTAGCAGAATCTCCTGATCATCTGTGTGTACCTGCGTGGCATGAAACGCAGCCCCCGAAGAAAGGGGGTCAGTACGGAATATGTACTGAGTATGTAAGGCAAGAATACAGTAAACAGAATCATGATCAGAATCAAAAGTACGGAAGTATAACAGACAGAATCAGAATCAGACTCAAAAGTACAGAAATATAACAGACGGGATCATAATCAGACTCAGATATACAGATCGTATGTACGATATACAAGAAAGCAGAAACAACTTACTGGAACACAGACCATGCATGCCAAGAACGGTATCCGGTCCTTTACAGGACCCGGGGAAAACGTGGCGCCTCCCGGCCTTAGGCGCCATACACATCATACTTCAGAAGATTTGCTCCTGTCTCCAACACACATCATAATATCCGGATGTACAAATACATATAGACGGTTCAGCGAACCAAACACATCATACTTCATAACACATCATACTTCGGAATTTATATACGGCGCCCGGCCCTCAGGTGAGGAACTCGGGAACCGTGCGCACGATATAAACCGGCCCGGGACTCGGCGAAGGAAGTCATGACATATGCACGAGCAGAGTAGTGAGAAACTAAATGCACATAACCAAGACTCGATGGATTAATCGAACGTACTATCAGAATATCAGTAACAGATTACTCATAACAGAATACTTATGTCAAAATACTTTTATCAGAATATTTCTATCAGAGTGCTTATATCGATTTTGTCAGAATGCTTATATCAAAGTTAGGAATACCCATATCAGATTACCCGTATCGGAGTACTTATATCAGAATACTCAGATCAGAATACATACTTGTATCAGAATTTCTCATATCACAACGCTTATGCCAAATACTTACATCAGAATATTTATGTCAGAATGCTCAGGCCAGAATACTTATATCAGAATACGCATGTTAGAATACTTAAGTCAGAATTCGCCTATCAGGATTATTAGATACTTACATTAGGGAGGACATACGGATCACAAACAAACTCGAAATCACAGAATAGAATAACCCCAATGTATATATCAATATCATACCTTATTTGCCTCTAGGACATGCCAAAAGAATGAAAGGGTAAGCCTCACATACCTGTGCCACGACCAACTAGTTATGCTTATTTGTCCAAACTCGTTCATCTACATACAAAAGAATTCATATAATCATTAAACCCATTATCATTCACTTGTCTCAACTTCTCAAATAAACTCATTTATTTTCTGCCGAAATTTCGGCAGCATCTCCCCTGTAAATATACCAACCCCGAGAATACGGCTCGGCCCCAATCAACAACAACAAACCCGAGAATTCAACTCGGCCAAACCAACAACAATACTAGCATTCATTCAAGCAAGACTTCAATATTCAATTCAATTCAATTCAATTCAATTCTATTCTATTCAATTCAATTCATTTCATCCCAACCAATGCATATCTCCACCCGAAATCCCACAACACCACCAAAATCAACAACGAATTACTTTCTTCCAAATTTGTGAGTTATATCAACAATCCATGCATTGATAAATTTATTCTTACAAATATAAGAACCACACCAGCATCACACTAACTTTTCCAATAATTCACAAACAATTTCTATTTCTTTCCAAACCATTAAGTTCTCATTGTTCATCATAAAATCCATAATGACATCAACTAAAATGTCACATAAAATCAATTCTCCATAACTTGCCAAACCAACTCCTATTCGGCCATACTAGCATCATACATATTTTCATGCATTTTTATTCTTTCTACACATTACAACAACAACCAAAGACTAGATAAAACTTGTTCATCATCACTACACAATAACACACATACACGGCCATAACACAAATTCCATATTCTCGTGACTTTTATTCTTCTCTACACACTACAACATTCACAAACCATCTATAACATATAAAGGAAGCCTAGTTCTTACCTTGTTCCCTTCAAGTTCCCTCTTGGTTAAGGCCATGAATTTATGCAAATGAATGATTTTCTTGCTCCAACAATTCTCCCATGTTGTAGAGGGCCTTCCAATTGTTTGGAAAACTAGAAGAAAATAATTTATTTTGATCAACTTCCATGGCTCCCTTTTTTCTAGCCATGGCCGAATAGCACTACATACTCCTTCCTTGGAATTTTCTTGAACTTGTAAAGAGAACTATGTCTTGCTATGGAAGCTTTATTCATATATATATATATGTATATATATATTATGAGCATGTGAGGGGCACATGCCCCTCTCTAGAAATTTTCTTGAATTAATAAAAAAAAGATGACTTCTTAGTCATCATTTTTCATTCTTTTTTTTTTTGTCACATGGCCAATATGGCCCTTTTAGAACCTTCATGAACCTTTTTGTGAAATTCCCGTTTCGCCCCTGGACTTTTCTCAATATTACCATTTTGCCCCTAACCTTCCACATTATTTCCATTGGTCATTTTGCGAATTTCTCTTTTTGCCCTTAACCTCTCTCAATATTTCCATGCAATAATATTCATAAATAATATTTATAACCAACTCGTACGTTGAAATACATTTGAAAAATGGTCATAAATAATTTTTTATAACAACTTGCACATTAAAACCATTTTTGAAAATGGTCTCGCCCTTAACTTTCCACGAAGACTTTGGAATTTCTAAACGTACAATATACGGGCTATAAAACTTCAGGTGGCAAGTAGTGACAAATAAAGGCATCTACAAACTCTTGCCACACGGGAGGTGGTGCATTCTCCCCTCTTGTTATCACCCAATTCTTATACCATAGTACCGCCACGTCGCGAAGTCTATATGAGGCCAACTCTACAGATTCAGTCTCAGAAGTATGCATAAGTGTTAACGTCCTCAGCATTTCATCGATAAAACCATATGGGTCCTCATCCGGCTTCGACCCGAAAAATTTTGGAGGATTTAGAGTAAGGAAATCACGGGCTCTTGTACTAACTGAACGATCACTTGGGCCCGCATTCTGTCGTTCTGCCTGAGCGGCAACCAACTGTGTCAATAAATGTATGGCCTCGGACACTTGTTGACCCGAAGCACCCGGTGGAGGAATCAGAGCTGAGGCTCCACCCTGCTCTTCTACATTGGGCACGACCTCCCTTTGCGATTCACTTTCCTCTACATTTGTCGGAGGCTCTCTTTCCGCCTGCCTCTTTGTCGAAGCTTTGCCTTTCTAGGCAGCTGCAGCTTTTCCTTTCGGCGGCATTTTCTGAAACCATAACGCACTTTTAGGAATGATATAATCCTAGATATGGCTCTATCGCACGACCTCATGAGAAGAAAGATGGTCATTTTCCTAAATGCCCTGTAGCCTCTTGTTTATTAGCGTGGCGCGCAACACACCATAACAAGACTCTACTAGACACAGATCGTAGACACTTCCTAGGACGAACAGCTCTGATACCACTTCTGTCACGACCCAGCTAGGGGCCGCGACGGGTACCCGGAGCTAGTTACCGAGCACCGCTCACTCTACCACTTATCTTGCTCATTTGATACCCTTTTATCAATTTTACATACCAATTGTAGGAAAATCATATTTTATCAAAACATAAATACTTTATTTACATTTTCCTCTTGGGCGTCAAAATAATATACATACATATGAAAATATCTTGTGAGACCATCTAACCCACACTGCGTATCTACGAGCCTCTACTAACATAATGAATACATAGACGGAACAAGGCTCCGCCATACCCAAAATATGCATCTATGAATGTACATCAAAAGAATAGCCATAAGCACCTCCGAACAATGGAGTCCTATCTATCAGCTGACAGCTACTGAGGACCTGGGCCAAGCTCTCCTCCCTGTCTACCTATGGGCATGAACACAGCATCCGAAGAAAGGACGTCAGTACGAATATTGTACCGAGTATGAGAGGCATACATAATGAAAGGAAACATCAATAATATGATGATAACATCAACATAAGACATATGGATCTGACTGATAATCATAAATGAAGTAATGCATGCTATCTTACTCATCATCATAACATGTATGCATCATATGTAAGCTGCCCGTCCATGTCGGAATGGTGTGATAATCAATAATATTAGCCCGCGTCCAGGCCTCCTGCGTCCGGGGTACCATCTCATGCCGCCCACTAGTGGTGTCTGCCCACGCCCGTAGGTCGTGGTGTATCCGTATCGCCGCCCGCCGAAGTGGTGTCTGCCCGACCAACTAAGCCCGGTGTGAAATGCTCATGACATGCTCAATGTAAATGCTCATAGTAATATGCTTATCATAAAATATTTAGCTTATCATAATGCGTATACATGACTCATGATCAACTTTACTCTATCGAGGTGACGTAAGGTCGTGATCCCCCGATTACATTATGAAACCATCATGGACATCCTGCCTCACCTTGAAAGGACTAGTACATAAGGTGAGTGTAGGCAAGGAATAACATCATCATCATTCTAGTGTCATCATATCGTATAACTTATCTCATATAGACATTCATAGGTATAAGCTTTTAACTTCTTAGAATGCAAGAATTCATGAAAGGAATAGAGATTCAAGTTAAAAGATTCATGCCATTAGAAAGAAAGACTAGCCTCACACACCTTGGTCATTTAACTATGATATCGCTCACTCGTTCTCCGTCGATATCACGTCGCTACCTTCATAAGAGAATTCGTATCAACATTAGTAACTGACTATAAGAACGGGTCGCTAATTCTAGGAGAAGTCGGACAACGCTTCCTTCGCTCATACCACTTTTTTCATGTTTTACATTAACTCCCAACATTCATAGTATCATTCGCAATATCATAATCAACAATCGTCATTTACATACATTTGGGAAAATCCACCATTTTCCTCCAATTTTCCCTTATTTCTACTTCTAGCTTATCCTTGCTTTTTCATAAATTTAATTCTTGTTTCATGATATAAACATCATTTATAACGTATTTGTATTCACAACACTTCAATATTCATAGTTCAATTCCACTATCATTCATTTATGCCACTATTCATTCAATACTGACCCATTTCTATGTTTTTCTACATTTCAAGTGTCTAAGCTTTCCAATGCTTCAAACAACATGGAACAATCATGAAACTTACCTAGGATGATGGTTGAACAATCCTTAAGTTGAAATACCTCAATTAGCCAAAACCCTAGTTCCACCTTCTTTGAAGTTTCTTCAGTTAGATGATCCCTTATTGTGTTCTTACACTTGATTCCATGAAATTAGTGTTGTTGGTCTTGATATTCCCTTTAATTCTCTTGAATTCTTGTGGAGGAATTATTTGGAGAGTTCTAGAATGTCTCTTGAGGTGTATGGATGAAAAATTAAGTGAAATGAGGCTTAAGTCCCTTTTAAAAATCACACAATCTGATCTTTAATGAATACTTGTCGGGATGAACACTGTTCGTAAACCACCATATACGGACCGTATTTTGATTTACGGTCCATCCACTATGGTCGTATTTAACCATTTCAAAGACAGAAAGTTTTGGCTGATGGACATGGTAGTTTACGACTTGGTTTATGGTCCGTAAACCAGTTTACGGGCCGTAAACTGGGTCGTATTTAACCATATTCAACATTAACAGAAAGTTGGGATTTTTGACAAGCTAGAGGACAATTACACTATACGGTCCGCAAACCACTTTACGGGTCGTATAGTGCCATATACGACCACTGGGCTGAAAAATTTTCCGCGACTTTCTTATTTCCAAAAATTCTTAATTAGCCATTCCCGACTTAATAAAATATCATTCACTCAAACTCTTCATCATTCCAATCATCATACAAGTACGGAGAAATTTTCGAGGTGTAACAATAGCTGCCCGCCTTAGCGGTGACTGCCCGGCCATATAGGCGCGGTGTTTTATCATCATCATACATGCTCATCATAGTATGCTTATCATAATATACTTATCATAATGTGTTAATCATAGTACATGCATAGGGCTCAAGAACAACTACACTTTATCGAGGTGATGTAAGGTCATGATCCCCCGATTTCATTATGGAGCATTCTTTGGCATTCTGCCTCACCTTGAAGGAACTAACATATAAGGTGAGTGTGAGCAATAAATAACATCATTATCATTATAGGTTCATCATATCATCATAGGGCTCATAACATGTCTTTTATCTTATATAGCTATTCATAGACATAGGCTTTTAGTTTTCTGGAATATAGGAACTCATGAAGAGGAAAGAGAGTCATGCTATAGGATTCATGCCATTAGAAAGAAAGGACTAGCCTCACATACCTTTGTCGTTTACTAATCTATCACTTGCTTGTTCTCCTTTCGTGTGTACGTTCTACCTTCAAGAGAATTTGTATCGACATTAGCTAGCGATTATAAAAACAGCTTACTAACGCTAGAGAAAATTGGACAACATTTCCTTTCAGTTATGCAACTCTTCCCATATTCTATATCAACTCTCAAACGTTCGTAACAACATTCTCAATATGATAGACAACACTCATCATTCATTTACAATATTCGTATTTCACAATTTGTCTTCAATTTCTCCATAATCATGGCCATGGTTCATTGTTGCTTTTTATCACACAGGATACTTATTCCATGTTCTAAATGTCATTCATAACATTTTCATAATAACAATTTATCAACGATCATGATTCAATTCAAACCTTTACTCAACAGTGCTACTATTCACACTTTCATGACACATTTCTTACATCCTTCTATAATCCAAGTGTTTCAACTCTTCCATACCCTAAATAACATGTAAATGCCATATAACTTACCTTAGATGCTGCAGGAACAAGCCTTGAGTGGTATTACTCTTCTTGCACCAAAACCCTAGTTTGCTTCTCTTGAAATTTCTTAACTTGGATGAACTTTGATGAGTTCCACACACTTGATTCACCTGGATTCATGATATTGATCTTTGATTTCCTTTGTTTCTTTGTAGATGGAGAGTGGATAATATTCTAGAGGTTTCTAGAGAGAAGTATCGTGGAAATGAAATGAATTTAATGAGCTTGGGTCTCCTTTTAATGGCTTAAAATCTGATTTTGAATGAACAATAGTTGAAGTGCACAGTGGTCGTAAACCCAGTTTACGTTCCGTATACCGGTTTACGATCCGTATTCTGCGGGTGTATTTAAGCATAACAGAACCAGAAAGTCAGGTTGAGGACATGGTGGTTTACGACTCAGTTTACGGGCCATATATCAGTTTACAGTCCGTATTTCAAGTCGTTTTTAACCATTCAAGTCTTTGGCAGAAAGTTGAAGTTTTGTAAGTTGAAATACGACATGGTAGTTTACGGGCCGTGTACCACTTTACGATCGACTGGGCCAAAGTGAAAATCTGCAACTTTCACGTCTTCAAAACCGATAATTAGTCATTGTGGAGCATAACCTATCTCTTATTCCCATTGCATTTGAAATCTTACTTAGGGTCGTCAAACGTCATTCCCTTCTGATTGAAACATCGTATACTCGTATTCTTAGTTAGTCTATTCACTGTACAAGATTGGAAATTTCCGAGGTATAACATTCTCCCCCTCTTTTGGAACATTCGTCCTCGAATGTTAAGTCATTGGGGATTCTAGCAAATTTTTTCCCAGAGTTTCCCCTGTAATATGGCACTACCATCCTATCACAACAACCCATAATATCATTTCCTCACAGTGCTACATCACAATATCAACAAACCTATGGCCACACACGACCAAAAGCATAAAAAGTAAGCATATATACCTTATATCGTTTGGCGTTTCATCTTTAATCTTTCCTGGGGGTTGAAATAAATGTGGGTACGTGGATTTTATCTTCTCTTCCGCCTCCCATATCATTTCTTCCCGGTTATTGTTTCGCCACAAGACCTTAACTGAAGCTACCTCTTTATTTCGAAGTCTTCGCACTTGCCTGTCTAGAATAGCAATAGGCACTTCTTCATAGGTTAGCTTTCCTGTTACTTGCACATCATCTATCGGGACAATCTTTGTGGGATCTCCAACACACTTGCGGAGCATCGAAATGTGGAAGACTGGATGGACTGATTCAAGCTCCGAAGGCAAGTCCAATTCATAGGCTACATGACCCACCTTGCGGATAATTTTATAGGGTCCAATATATCTAGGACTTAACTTCCCTCTCTTGGCAAATCTCATCACCCCTTTCATTGGCAACACTTTCAAAAATACCCAATCATCAGCCTAGAATTCCAAGTCTCATCGGCGATTGTCCGCATAAGACTTTTGGCGACTTTGGGCTGCCAACAATCGATCTCGGATCACCTTAACTTTTTCCACCGCTTGCTGAATCAATTCGGGGCCTACTAGCTGTACCTCTCCTATTTAAACCATCCAATTGGGGACCTACACTTTCTTCCATATAGGGCTTCATACGGAGCCATTTGGATACTGGAATGGTAGCTATTGTTGTAAGCAAACTCAATAAGGGATAAGTGATCATCCCAACTACCACCAAAATCTAATACACATGCCCGTAGCATATCTTCCAAATTTTAAATAGTACGCTTGGCTTGTCCAACAATCTGTGGATGAAATGCCGTGCTAAGCTTCACTTGAGTGCCTAGACCATCTTGGAAGGACTTCCAGAACTTGGCTGTAAATTGTGCTCCTCTATCTGTGATAATAGATAATGGTATACCATGGAGTCGCACAATTTTCTTTGAGATACAACCTCGCATAGTCTTCTGCTGAGTACGTGGTTCTAACTGGAAGAAAATGGGTTGCTTTCGTCAATCTATCCACGATCATCCATATAGAATCACACTTCCCACGGGAACGAGGTAACCCCACAATAAAATCCATATTGATCACTTCCCATTTCAAAGTAGGGATTTCCATAGCTTGCAATAGGCCCCCTAGCTTTTGATGTTCAATCTCTACTTGTTGGCAATTAGGACATTGGGCTACAAATTTTGCTATATCTCTCTTCATGCCATCCCACTAATACATCATCTTGAGATCATGATACATTTTAGTTGCACCTGGGTGAATAGAATACCGGGAACAATGTGCTTCTTCTAGAATTTGTCGGCGTAATTCTGCCACATTCGGCACACATAGCCTGCTTCGGTATTTAAGAATTCCTTCCATAGAAACTTCAAATGGAGACTTCTCTTCTCCATGAGATATGTCTCTGTAATGGCACAATTTAGGATCTTCATACTGGTGCTCTTTCACTTCCATGTTCAAGGACGAAACTGTGGGATCATTAATACCAATCCCTGCACTACCCGAATCAATCACACGCACTCCAAGATTAGCTAATTGGTTGAGCTCATGAACCATCTCTTTCTTTTCCGGAGGGACTTCACATAAACTGCCCATTGATCAGCGACTAAGCGCATCAGCTACCACATTTGCTTTTCCGGGGTGGTATAAGATATTCACATCATAATCTCTCAACAATTTTAACTACCGCCTTTGTCGCAGATTTAACTCCTTCTGTTTGAAAATGTACTAGAGGCTTTTATGATCGGTATAGATGTCAATATACACACCATGCAAATAATGTCTCCACATTTTCAATACATGAATAACCGCAGCTAATTCAAGATCATGAGTTGGGTAGTTCTTTTCATGTTTCCGTAATTGTCTCAAAGCATATGCAATAAACTTTCCGTGTTGCATCAATACGCATCCTAATCCCACACCGGAAGCGTCACAATACACAACATAGTTGTCTAACCCTTCTAGAAGTGTTAAGATCGGAGCTGAGGTCAATCTGTCTTTCAATTCCTGGAAGCTACGCTTACAAGCATCGCTCCATTGAAATTTAGCTGACTTCTGGGTTAGCTTCATCAATGGGGATGAAATAGATGAAAAGCCCTCTACGAATCTTCTATAATAACCTGCCAATCCCAGAAAACTACGAACTTCCGTAGGCGTCGTAGGCCTTGGCCAAGTCTTCATAGCTTTAATTTTCTGAGTATCGACTCGAATGCCATCATCTGAAATAACATGGCCCAGAAATATTACAAAATTTAGCCAAAACTCACTCTTCGAAAATTTTGCATATAATTCTAGAGCTCGAAGAATGCCAAGAAAAATTCTCAAATGATCTGCATGCTCTGATTTTGTGCGAGAGTATACCAAGATATCATCGATAAATACTATCACGAATAAATACAGGAGTGGCCTAAATACATTATTCATCAGATTCATGAACACTGCCGGAGTGTTAGTTAATCCAAACGACATCACCCGGAATTCATAGTGGCCATATCTCGTTCTGAATGCTGTTTTGGGAACATCCGCTTCTCTAACCCTCACTTGATGATAACCCGATCTCAAGTATATTTTTGAAAACCATTTGGCACCCTGTAGCTGATCAAATAAATCATCAATCCTCGGAAGAGGATATTTGTTCTTTATCGTCACCTTGTTCAATTGCCTATAATCGATGCACATTCGTAGGGATCCATCTTTCTTTCTCACAAACAAGACTGGGGCTCCCCACGGTGATGAACTGGGTCTAATAAATCCCTTCTCGAGCAAGTCTTTCAACTGCGCCTTTAGCTCTTTTAATTCCGCCGGAGCCATTCGATAAGGAGGAATAGAAATAGGCTTGGTGTCCGGCAACACGTCAATGGCGAAGTCAATCTCTCTTTCTGTAGGAAGACCTGGAAGTTCATCTAGGAATACATCCGGAAATTCATTTACTACCGGAACAGATTGTAAAGCTGGCGACTTTGCTTCGATATCCTAAACTCGGACTAGATGATAAATATAGCCTTTTGCTATCATCTTTCTTGCCTTAAGGTAGGAAATAAACCTACCTTTCGGGGATGCTGCATTACCCTTCCATTCAAGCACGGGCTCTCCCAGAAATTGGAATCGAACCACTTTCGTTCGGCAATAAACATTAGCATAACATGATGCCAACCAATCCATACCCATAATTACATCGAAATCTAACATTTCTAGCTCAATTAAATCGGCTTCGGTCTGGCGATCACATATCACAATTACGCAATTTTTATACACTTGTCTAGCTATCACGCGATCACCAACCGGAGTAGATACCTCAAAAGGTTTGATTGGCTCAGGTTTCACCCCAATACAACCAGCAACATATGGAGTAATATAAGAGAATGTAGAACCCGGATCTATCAATACATACACACCACGGGAAAATATAGACAAGGTACCTGTAACCACATCCCGGGAGGACTCAAGATCCTGCCGTCCGGCTAAAGCATATACACGGGGCTGAGTGGCACCTGAAGTAGATGCTGCCCCTCTGCCTATGCCTCGGCCTACTGACATCTGAAGAGTCTGCCCTACCGGGCGCGCTGAGGAAGACCCAGCTGCTGAACCTGTAGGCTGAACCCCAACTCTACCACTTATCGACGGGAAATATCTCATCATGTGCCCAACCTGGCCACAAGTATAACATGAATCCGAACCCTGGCAACATTGTCCAGAATGTAATCTACCGCACTGGCTGCATCGCGGTACTGGTGTCTCCTCTGGCTATAATATTCCCGGAACTGGAAATCTGAGGTCCTCGAACTCTGGCCCTATCCTGAACGGAAGGAGCGATCAAATCTCCTACCTGCAAATCGAGGAGGTGCACTAGTCACCGACTTGCCCGAGTGCCTAGAATATGTCTTCCTTGATCCCCCTCTATAATCACTGCCTGCTCCCATTGATCTGGCCCTCTTGCTTTGTCTTCTATCACTATCACGATCAATTTTTTGTGGATGTTGTCGCCCCTCTAAATTCTGAGCATGAGCCTGTATCTGGAAAATATCCATCCCGTCTTGTAGCGAAGCTATTAAGGAATCTTTGAATAAATGCGGCCCTAATCGACTCACGAATCTATATACCCGGTCTCCCATGTCGGCCACCATAGTCGGGGCATACCTAGCCAACGAATTAAACTGAAGGCTATACTCCCAGGAACTCATGTTTCATTGCCTCAAATATAGGAATCTATCAACCCTAGCTCGGCGGACCTCGGGTGGCAAATAGTGATGAATAAAAGCATCCACAAATTCTTGCCATATAGGTGGAGGCACATTTTCTCCTCTCGATAATACTCAGTTATTATACCATAAGACTGCCACATCCCGGAGTCTATAAGATGCCAACTCCACGGACTCTGTTTCGGAGGCATGGACAATCCTCAACGTCCTCAACATCTCATCTATGAAGCCTTGCGGGTTTTCATTCGGCTTTGACCCGAAAAACTCCGAAGGATTTAGACTCATAAAATCACGGACTCTGGTACTTGCTGCCCGATCACTTGAACTCACATTTTTCCGCTGTGCCTGTGCGGCAACCAACTGTGTCAATAGATGTATGGCCTCGGTCTTTTGTTGACCCGAAGCAACTGGTGGAGGGATTAGAGCTGGAGCTCCTTCTTGTTCTTCCACATTAGGCGGGGTGGAGTAAGTATTAGATGGGGCCTCATTATGTGACTCTCCCTCTTTTACATTCATTGGAGGCTCTATTTCCATCCGCCTCTTTGTCGTAGTCTTTCCCTTTCTGGCGGCTGTAACCTTTCCCTTTGGCGCCATTCTGAAATCACAACACACTATTAGGGAGGATAAAATCTTGTGCACGGCTCTATCGCACGATCTCATAGGAAGAAAGATGGTCATTTTTCCTAAATGCCCTATAGCCTCTTGTTTATTGATGTGGCGCGCAACACACCATAAACAAGACTCTACTAGACACGGCTCGTAGACACTTCCTAGGACTGAACTGCTCGGATACCACTTTTGTCACGACCCAGCTAGGGGCCGCGACGGGTACCCGGGGCTAGCCACCAAGCACCACTCATTCTACTACTGAGCTTACTCATTTAATGCTCTTTTATTACATTTATACTCAAATTGTGGGAAAATCATATTTCATATGAAAACATAAATACTTTTATATACATATGCCTCTCGGCCATCAAAATAATATATATACATAATAACCTCTCGTGATACCATCTAACCTACACTGCATATCTACGAGCCTCTACTGGAGTGCTAAACATAAAGATGGGACAAGACCCCGTCATGCCCAAAATACATATACACGACTATACACAAAAGAATCATCATAAGCACCTTCGAACAATGGATTGCTTTCAATCAGCTGACAGCTACTACGGATCTGGGTCAAGCTCTCCTCCCTGTCTACCTGTGGGCATGAACACAGCGTCCAAAGAAAACGGACGTCAGTACGAACATTGTACTGAGTATGAGAGGCATAAACAATGGAATAAGACAAATGATACAAAGGAAATATCAATGTGAAACACCTGTATCTGACTGTCAAATATAAAAGAAGTAATGTGTACTGTCTTACTCATACTCATCGTCATATCATATATGCATAAATGTATAAGCTGCCCGCCCATACAGGTACGGTGTGATAATGCATAAAATGCCCGTCCATATCGGATCAGTGTGATAATCATAACATTTGCCTGCGTCCAGGCCTCCCGCGTCTGGGGTATCATCTCATGCTGCCTACTAATGGTGTCTGCCCATACCGTCTGGCCATGGTGTATAGTTGCCCGCCTTAGCGGTGACTGCCCGGCTATATAGGCGCGGTGTTATATCATCATCATACATGCTCATTATAGTATGCTTATCATAATATACTTATCATAATGTGTTTATCATAGTATATGCATAGGGCTCAAGAACAACTACACTTTATCGGGGTGACGTAAGGTCGTGATCCCCCGATTTCATTATGGAGCATTCTTTGACATTCTGCCTCACCTTGAAGGAACTAACATATAAGGTGAGTGTGAGCAATAAATAACATCATTATCATTATAGGATCATCATATCATCATAGGGCTCATAACATGTCTCTTATCTTATATAGCTATTCATAGACATAGGCTTTTAGTTTTCTGGAATATAGGAACTCATGAAGAGGAAAGAGAGTCATGCTATAGGATTCATGCCATTAGAAAGAAAGGACTAACCTCACATACCTTTGTCGTTTACTAATCTATCGCTTACTTGTTCTCCTTTAGTGTGTACGTTCTACCTTTAAGAGAATTTGTATCGACATTATCTAGCGATTATAAAAACAGCTTACTAACGCTAGAGAAAATTGGACAACATTTCCTTTCGTTTATGCAACTCTTCCCATATTCTATATCAACTCTCAAACGTTCATAACAACATTCTCAATATGATAGACAACACTCATCATTCATTTACAATATCCGTATTTCACAATTTGTCTTCAATTTCTCCATAATCATGGCCATGGTTCATTGTTGCATTTTCTCACATAGGATACTTATTCCATGTTCTAAATGTCATTCATAACATTTTCATAATCACAATTTATCAACAATCATGGTTCAATTCAAACCTTTACTCAACAGTGCTACTATTCACATTTTCATGACCCATTTCTTACATCCTTCTATAATCCAAGTGTTTCAACTCTTCCATACCCTAGATAACATGTAAATGCCATATAACTTACCTTAGATGCTACAGGAACAAGCCTTGAGTGGTATTACTCTTCTTGCACCAAAACCCTAGTTTGCTTCTGTTGAAATTTCTTAACTTGGATGAACTTTGATGAGTTCCACACACTTGATTCACTTGGATTCATGATATTGATCTTTGATTTCCTTTGTTTCTTTGTTTATTTGTAGATGGAGAGTGGAGAATATTCTAGAGGTTTCTAGAGAGAAGTATCGTGGAAATGAAATGAATTTAATGAGCTTGGGTCTCCTTTTAATGGCCTAAAATCTGATTTTGAATGAACAATAGTTGAAGTGCACAGTGGTCGTAAACCCAGTTTACGGTCCGTATTCTACGGGCGTATTTAAGCATGACAGAACCAGAAAGTCAGGATGAGAACATGGTGGTTTACGACTCATTTTACGGTCCGTATTTCAAGTCGTTTTTAAGCATTCAAGTCTTTGGCAGAAAGTTGAAGTTTTGTAAGTTGAAATACGACATGGTAGTTTACGGGCCGTGTACCACTTTACGATCGACTGGGCCAAAGTGAAAATCTGCAACTTTCACGTCTTCAAAACCTATAATTAGTCATTGTGGAGCATAACCTATCTCTTATTCCCATTGCATTTGAAATCTTACTTAGGGTCGTCAAACGTCATTCCCTTCTGATTGAAACATCGTATACTCGTATTTTTAGTTAGTCTATTCACTGTACAAGATTGGAAATCTCCGAGGTGTAGCAATTAGCCAAAGTCTGAACCTCCATGGCTAAAGGATGCTCATCAACAACTGAACAAGCTAAGCTACCCATACTCACGGCCTATCGGCTCAACGCATCAGCTACCCCATTAACCTTGCTCGGATGATAAAGAATGGTGATATCATAATCCTTAAGCAACTCCATCCATCTATGTTTCCTCGAATTGAGATCTCCCTGATTCAACATATGATGAAGACTACGGTGGTCGGTGAAGACCTCATAATGAACCCCATACAAATAATGCCTCCAAATCTTCAACGCGAAGACTACCGCAATCAACTCCAAATCATGAGTGGGGTAGTTCTTCTTATAAATATTCAATTACCTCGAAGCATACGCGATTACCTTGCCCTCCTACATCAACACACCACCCCAACCAATGCGAGAAGCATCATAATATACGGTGAAATCCTTACCCTCCACGGGTAATGTCAAATTTGAGGCTGAAGTCAACAAAGCCTTGAGCGTTTGGAAGCTCTCTTCACACTCATCAAACCACTGGAATAGAATATTCTACTGAGTCAACCGAGTCAAATGCGAAGCAATCGATGAAACCTCTTCCATCAAACGAGGATAATAAAGGCCAACGAAACTACGATTCTCAGTAACTGAAGTAGGCCTCGCCCAATATCTAACAGGCTCGATCTTCTTGGGATCAACCATAATCCCATCCTTGTACACAACTTGACCTAGAAATGCCACGGAACTAAGCCAAAACTCACACTTGGAGAACTTATCATACAACGGTTTTTCTTTCAATAGACTAAGCACGATCCTTAAGTGCTTCTCATGGTCTTCCTTACTTCGATATACCAAGATGTCATCGATGAAAACAATTACAAATGAATTCAAATATGGCTTGAAGATCCCATTCATCAAATCCATAAACGCCGCGGGGGCATTGGTAAGCCGAAATACATAACCAAAAACTCATAATGACCATAACGGGTCCTGAAGGATATCTTCGAAATATCATCTGCCCGGATCTTGAACTGATGATACCCTAACCTCAATTCAATCTTAAATAAGACCGGCACATCCTGAAGCTGATAAAATAAGTCATCTATACGGGTTATCGAATACTTGTTCTTAATAGTAACTTTATACACATCGGCATAGAACCATCCTTCTTCTTCACGAATAGCACGGGAGCACCCTAAGGGGAAACACTACGACAAATAAACAAGCCCCTTGCTTAAGAAATCATGCAACTATTCCTTTAACTCTCTCATTTCAGCTGGAGCCATATGGTAAGGTGGAATAGAAATAGGTCGAGTGCCTGACTCGAAATCGATACAGAAATTGATATCACAGTCAGGTGGCGTACTAGGCAAGTCCACGGGAAATGTTACACCTTGGAAAAATCCCCCGTATATGTACAGGGAACAGGCTAGCAGAGGACATAGCATATGCGATGTTTTGACGAGTAAGAAAGAGTATTAGATGACCCTCAACGAGATTTTAAAGGCATACGATGCAAAGAGAGATAGTTGTTAAGGAAAGCGAATCATACGTTGTGTATCGGATAAGAATTTCGAGCAACAAGTCCATGATGGCATAATGATGTCATAGAGAAGTGTGCTAATGCCCCTAAGATTGATATTGAGATGTTAAACAAGTGCCAAGAAGGTTCCATAAGGATCGGAGATCAAACGAGACAACGAGAACGAAAACGAAATCACTGGGCATTATACGGCCCAACCTACGGACCGCATAAATTGTACCAGCCGTATGTAGGACGGTATAATTGGCCAAGGAGGCCACCAACCACTGGACCAAATGTCGGTATAAAGAGGGTCGTGCAGATTTTAAGTTTAAGTATAAGGGACCTCTTTCATTTCATTCTCATTCCATTTCCACTCTACACTTCAAGAAACATCTAGAACCCTTCCTACTCTTCAAAAACAAGAGGAATCAAAGGAAAACTAAGATCAACAACACAAAATCCATGAAACAAAGTGTATGAAACCCAAGTGAAGGTCATCCAAATCAAGAAAACCCAAGGGAGGTGAAGTAGGGTTTTAGTGTTAGAGGAGAAACTCCACTCAAGACTTCTTCAACCAACATCCAAGGTAAGTTTCATGACCATTTCATGTTGTTTAAGGTATTCGAAGGTTAAGATACCCAAATTGTAGAAAAGCATAGCAAATGGGTCATAAATGAGTGAATGGTAGTTGAATTGAATCATGAATGTTAGTGTGTTGTGAGTATGAATACGTTATAAATGAAATATAGACCATGAGAAAAGTGTGATACATGAGAAAATATGATAGCGAACCCAAAACCACAAATGTGGGAAAAATGAAGAGAAATGGTGGATCATGGTCATTGTATATGAATGATGATTGTTGATTGCGATATTGTAATTGTTGTTGTGAGTGTTGGGAGTTGATATGGAATATGGGAAAAGTAGTATAAATAGAGGAAGTACTGCCCAATTGTCTCTAGAAATAGTAGTGCGTTCTTATAGTTGAGGAACTAACGTTAGTACAAATCCTCTTTTGAAGGTAGAGACGTGACATTGAAGGAGAATAAGCGAACGCTAGATTTCTTTAACGAGAAAGGTATGTGAGGCTCAACACTTCTTTCAAAAGGCATGAATCCTTCAAGGTTTCCATAATCCTTCTATAGGATGAAGCTTATGAGTCCTTCTATATATCTAATCACCTATAAGCATGATAATAATGACAATGAGCTAGAGTATAGAGATTCAAAATACTATGGCACGATGTTCCTACAATGCTAATGATGGTATTATTGTTAACACTCGCCTTATGTTTTATTTCCTTCAAGGTGAGGCATGATACTCATAATATGTCCATAATACAATCGGGGGTTCACGACCTTACGTCACCCCGACATAGTGTGATTGCCTTAATGTATGCTCTTAATGCTAATGTATGCTATGACAATAAGATGATGAACAATGCTAACTTGAAATATGACTATGGGATGCATGGAATACCAAGAAATGATAACATGATGCTATGGCTTGAGATGTGTAATATTGATGTGTTATGATTGATTTTGTGATGATATGATTCCACCGCGCCTATGGCCAGGCATGTCACCGCTAATGCGGGCTGCGTATGATTCCACCGTGCCTATATGGTCGGGCATGTCACCGCTAATGCGGGCTGCTATGTTTACACCGAACCTAGAGGGCCGGGCATCATCACCACTAGTGGGCGGCATATGAGGGTTACCCGAACGCGGGTAACGATGCGGATTACGATATGATGATGTATGTGATGATGTATGGGATGTGATAACATGTATACTATGATTAGGTAAAATGCGATACATGTAGAGAGTATGTTGTCCATGATAGACATTCAGGTTATATCCTTCTCTCATGATTCCTGATCCCTCTATTATGTTTTTTATGTCATTCCTGCCTTACATACTCAGTACAATATTCGTACTGACGTCCGTTTTCTTTGGACGATGTGTTCATGCCCACAGGTAGACAGGGAGGAGATCTTGCTCCAGATTCTTAGAGGCTGATAGCTGACTGAAAGCACCCCATTGTCCTGGAGGTGCCTACGATGATTCGTTTGTGTACAATTGTAGATGTCATCTCATAGAGGCTCGTGGATACTCAATGTGGGTCATGTGGTTTCACGGCGTGGTCATTGTGTAAATATATACATATATATTATTTTGCTAGCCTAAGGGCTCATGTGTATAAAAACATTATGTCTTTAAAGGAAAACAGGTTTTCTTATAAATCGAGCATGAATCTGATAAATGATTGTTAAATAAGACTAAGGAGTACTAGTATGAGCGGTGCTCACCGGTTAGCCCCGGGTACCCGTCACGGCCCCTAGCCGGGTCGTGACAAAAGTGGTATCAGAGCATTTCGATCCTAGGAAGTGTCTACGAGCCGTGTCTAGTAGAGTCTTGTTTATGGTGTGTTGCGAGCCACATCAATAAACAAGAGGCTACAGGGCATTTAGGGAAAGTGACCATCTTTCTTTTCATGAGATCATGCGATAGAGCCATGCATAAGATTTTATCCTCCCTAATGGTGTGTTATGATTTCAGAATGCCGCCAAAGGGAAAAGCTACAGCCGCCCAGCAGGGCAAGACTACGACAAACAGGCGGGTAGAAAGAGAGCCTCCAATGAATATAGAAGAAGGCGAATCACACAACGAGCCCTTGTCTAATACTTCTTCTACACCGCCTAATGTGGAAGAGCAAGGAGGAGCCCCAGCTCAAATTCCTCCACCGGTTGCTACGGGTCAACAAATGACCGAGGCCGTCCAATTATTGCCACAATTGGTTTCCGCACAGGCACAACGACAGAATGTGGGTTCAAGCGACCGGGCAGCAAGTACAAAGGCCCGTGATTTTATGAGTCTGAATCCTCCGGAGTTCTTCGGGTCAAAGCCGGAGGAAGACCCACAAGGTTTCATTGATGAAATGTTGAGGACATTGAAGCTCGTCCATGCCTCCGAAACTGAATCCGTGGAGTTGGCATCCTATAGACTCCGGAATGTGGCAGTGTTATGGTACTACAACTGGGTACTATCAAGAGGAGAGAATGCGCCTCCTCCGGTTTGGCAAGAGTTCGTGGATGCTTTTATTTGTCACTATTTGCCACCCGAGGTCCGCCGAGCTAGAGCAGACAGATTCTTAAATTTGAAGCAAGGAAATATGAGTGCCCGGGAGTATAGCAGGTGATTCAATTCTTTGGCTAGATATGCTCCGACTATGGTTGCCGTCATGGGGGATCGAGTACATAGATTTGTGAGTGGTTTGGGGTCACATTTAATTAAAGATTGCCTGACGGCTTCCTTGCAAGACGGGATGGACATTTCCTGGATACAGGCCCATGCTCAGAATTTGGAGGGGCGAAAATAACAACAAAGAGGTGATCGCGACAGTGATATAAGACAAAGCAAAAGGGCTAGATCTATGGGCACAGGCAGTGATTATAGAGGGGGATCGAGGCAGACTTATTCCCGACATTCAGGCCAGTCAGCGACTAGTGCACCTCCCAGATTTCCAGATAGAAGATTTGACTGCTCCTTTCGCTTGGGACAGGGTCAGAGTTCGAGGGCTTCAGGTTCCCAGTTTGAGGGTGATTATAGTCAGGGGAGACCCCCAGTTCCACGATGTAGTCGGTGCCGCAAATTACATTCAGGGCCATGTCGTCAGGACACTGATGCTTGTTATATTTGTGGGCAGACCAGACATTTGATGCGAGACTGTCCCTCGCGATGTGGTAGAGGTAGGGTTCAGCCCACAGGCTCAGCAGCAGGTTCTTCATCAGCATGCCCAGCGGGGCAGACTCCCCAGATGATAGCAGGCCGAGGTAGAGGCCGAGGGGCAGCTTCTACTTCAGGTGCCACTCAGCCCTGTGCATATGCTTTAGCCGGACGGCAGGATCTCGAGTCCTCTCCGGATGTGGTTACAAGTATATTGTCTATATTGTCCCATGATGTGTATGCGTTAATAGATCCGGGTTCTACATTCTCTTATATTACTCCATATGTTGCTAGTTGTGTTGGGGTGAAATCCAAGTCAATTAAACCCTTTGAGGTGCTTACTCCGGTTGGTGATCCCGTGATAGCAAGACAAGTGTACAAAAATTGTGTCATTGTGATATGTGATCGACAGACCAAGGTTGATTTGATTGAGCTGGAAATGGTAGATTTCGATATAATCATGGGTATTGATTGGTTGGCTTCGTGTTATGCAAATGTTGATTGCCGCACAAAAGTGGTCTGATTCCAATTTCCAGGAGAGCCCGTGCTTGAATGGAAGGGTAATATAGCATCTCCAAAGGGCAGGTTTATTTCCTACCTCAAGGCAAGGAAGATGATAACCAAGGGTTATATCTATCACTAAGTTCGGGTTCATGACACCGAGGCAAAGCCGCTAACTTTCCAGTCAGTTCCAGTAGTGAATGAATTTCCAGACGTATTCCCAGATGAACTTCCAGGTCTTCCACCAGAAAGGGAAATTGATTTCACTATTGATGTATTGCCGGACACCAAGCCTATTTCTATTCCGCCTTATCGAATGGCTTCGGCAGAATTAAAAGAGCTAAAGGCGTAGCTGAAAGACTTGCTCGAGAAAGGATTCATTAGACCCAGTTCATCACCGTGGGGAGCACCGGTCTTGTTTGTGAGAAAGAAAGACGGATCTCTACGAATGTGTATCGATTACAGGCAATTGAACAAGGTAATGACAAAGAACCGATATCCTCTACCAAGGATTGATGATTTGTTCGATCAATTGCAAGGTGCCAAGTGGTTTTCAAAAAAAGATTTGAGGTCGGGCTACCATCAAGTGAGAGTCCGAGAAGCGGATATTCCGAAAACGACCTTCAGAACGAGATATGGCCATTATGAATTCCGAGTGATGTCGTTCAGGTTGACTAATGCTCCGGCTGTATTTATGAATTTGATGAACAACGTATTTATTGATGATATTCTGGTGTATTCTCGCACGGAATCGGAACATGCAGATCATCTGAGAATTGTTCTTGGTATTCTTCGAGCCTGAGAATTGTATGAAAATTTTTCAAAGTGCGAGTTTTGGCTAAATTCTGTGACATTTCTAGGCCATGTTATTTCAAATGATGGTATTCGAGTTAACACTCAGAAAATTGAAGCTGTGAAGACTTGGCCAAGGCCTACGATGCCCATAGAAGTTCGTAGTTTTCTGGGTTTGGCAGGCTATTATAGAAGGTTTGTAGAGGGCTTTTCATCTATTTCATACCCATTGACGAAGCTCACCCAGAAGACAGCTAAGTTTCAACGGAACGATGCTTGCGAACGTAGTTTCCAAGAGTTGAAAAATAGGTTGACTTCTGCTCCGGTTTTAACACTTCCAGAAGGGCCAGATGGCTATGTTTTTATTGTGATGCTTCCGGTATGGGATTAGGATGCGTATTTCTTATAGCCCGTATTTTGTACGTTTGGATAAGTCAAGATAATTGTGAGAAGCTAAGGGCAAGGCTATATTTTGATCTTGTTTAATACACAAGTTGTTTATGAATATTATTTATGAATATTATTGGTATGGAAATATTGAGAAAGGCTAAGGGTTAAAAGGGAAATTCGCAAAGTGGTTCATGGTAAAAATTGTGGAAGGCTAAGGGCAAAATGGGAATTTCACCAACAATTCAAGAAAATTCTTGAATGGACCATTTCGGCCATGTAGCCGTCCAAGTTAAGGTGGGCTTGGCCCACATGGATGAATTACGTGTACATATATATATATATATGACTTATTAGTCATATTCTACACATTCATCACTTTGGAAATTTCAAGAACCTTGGAGAAATAAAAAAGAAGAAAGAAAGAGAAAAGCATTCGGCCACCATGTCCAAATATGAAGCTATGGAAATTAATCAAGAAAAAATATTTTCTTCTAGTATTCCAACCAATTGGAAGGCCCATATTAACATGGAGTGGTTGTTGGAACAAGCAAAGCATTCATTTGTGCAATATATACCCCTAGCCGAGTGAAGAGATAAGTGGAGAAAGGTATGTGTTCAATCTTCTTTTACATGTGTTATGGGTGATTTGTACATATTGTAGTGTGTTGAAATGAATGAAAAACATGAATTTGGTGTGTTGGGGTGTTGGTCGTGTATATGTTATGTTGTGTAGGAATGATGAACTAATTTTTATTTAGTATTTGATTGTTGTAGTTGTGGATTCTATGATGAAAAATGAGGATTTAATTGTTGGAAATGAAGTTGCGATCGTTTGTAGAATATGGAAGAAGTTGCTAATGTGTAGGTTGTAAATATAATTCAAGAATTTGAAAGTGAGACATGTGTTTGGAAGATTGTAAGTTGGGTTGTTGTAATTGAGTTTGAATGAAGGAAATGTGTTGTTATTGTTCTTGTGGAATTTGGAAGGTTTCGGGTGGAGTAGTATGTTGATTGGGTGTTTTGAATGTTATGTGAATTTTTTGAAGGATTCTTGAATCATGTTAGAAAGATTTCGGATTAATACTTGAATGTGGGATCATTGGTGTTAGCTTGAATATATGTGATCGAATTGAATATAAATGAAATGCCGTTGAATTGTGTGACAAGAGTTGTTAATGTAAGAATATCTTTTGGATTGATTGTTGAAGATTGTTAGTATGATTGTTGGTATTGTTGTTGATAATTTGGCCGAGTTGAATTCTCAGATTGTTGTTGATAAATTGGCCGAGTTAGATTCTCGGGGATGGTGTATTTACAGGGGAAATGCTGCCGAAATTTCGGTAGCATATAAATGAATTCATTTGAAAGACTAAGACAAGTATATGTCGATGAATCTAATGATTATGTCAATTCTCTTGAATGTAGACTACCAAGTTTGGATGAATAAGCGTAGCTAATAGGACGTGGAACAGGTATGTAAGGCTTACCCTTTCTTTCTTTTGGCATGATATTTGTGAAACCGACATGACAAAGTACATGTATGATTTCAAAGAAACCCCCATTCTTAGAGCCACTAGGATGGCTAACGTTCTTGATTTCCATAAGCTGTTTCATATGATTTTGATGCGTATCTATGATGTCTGAAGGTCTATTTGATATGTTTCCGAATTGGCATTCGAGAGATAAGTGATATGACTAATGTTTTGATTTTCTAATGATAGCACGTTTGATTATTCAATTGAGTCTTTGATACATTTTGATACATACATATGGTTCCAAAAGCTCTATTTGATTGATCCATAACGATATCCGAAAGGTACTTGATATGATTGTTGCTTTGATTTTCCAAAAATGGCTTCTGAAACGTTCGTAGAAGGTTCTGTACTTCAAACGCTCATAACTTTCTTATAATAAGTTGGATTGACCCGAAACTTGTTTTTGAGCCTTCAGATGTCGGCAAGTGTACGTATCTATCGAGTCTTGATTTATGTGCATGTGGTTTCGCACCACTCTGTTTGTGTAAGTTTCAACATGTCTATTCACCGAGTCCCGGGCCGGGTATGTTATCGTGCGCACTCCTCTGCATTGTTCACCGAGTCCCTCTCATTTGCGGGCCGGGACACGTTATATGTACATGTATATGATGATATGATGATACGGGGATGGCGGCCAGGATGGCATATGATGACTTTATTCACCGAGACCCACAATAGAGGGTCGGGACACGTTATGTATATGTGGTA
This sequence comes from Lycium barbarum, assembly GCF_019175385.1. Lineage (NCBI taxonomy): Eukaryota > Viridiplantae > Streptophyta > Magnoliopsida > Solanales > Solanaceae > Lycium > Lycium barbarum. The sequence goes on along the minus strand of NC_083342.1, from coordinate 44,346,913 downwards.
TATGATGCTGACATGCATGACTCTATCCACCGAGTCCCCCTCAGTCGAGGGCCGGGAAACGTTATATGTATACATGATATATGATGTTGACATGCATGATTCTATCCACTGAGTCCCTCACTTGAGGGTCGGGACGCGTTACGCATATATGATATATGATGTGGACATGTACGATTTTATCCACCGAGTCCCTCACTGGAGGGCCGGGACACGTTATCTGTATATATGTTATGATGTGGATATGCATGATTTTCATTTAAAAAGGCAAGTGCTTTGATGTTTTAAAAGGTCATACTTGATTCTGGTAAATCTCTGTTTCAGTTGTGATCCTCTTTTCTGTATTCCATGCTCTGTACATATTCCGTACTGACCCCCTTTCTTCGGGGGCTGCGTTTCATGCCACGCAGGTACACCCACATGAGTAAAGAACACTGCAAGAAGATGCTTCAGTTGGATTGGCAAGCTCTATTTGCCCTGGAGTGTTGCCGAGTCAGAGTATTATGCTATGATGTTTTATTCGAAGTTAGAGACTTTGCAGACAGAGTCGTGGGTATAGAATGTCAGTGTTGTGAGCAGCTCCATCAGCCGATGTGTCATTCTGTATTATGTGATAAATTCCATATAACTACAGATTTTGTTTGATTTGAGAACAAAGAAAAAGAAAATTTCTGAAAGCCTTACTATGTATTTCATGTTTATTTGATTTAAAGGTCCAAAGAGGTTATGTGTATATTAAGAGTCAGAGGGTTCGCTCGGCTCTAAGTAAGGGTCGGGTGCCCATCACACCCTAGCGAGATTAGGGTGTGACAAAGTGGTATCAGAGCAGGTTGTCCTAGGGATTGTCTGCAAAGTCGTGTCCAGTAGAGTCCTTTTTATGGTGTGAAGCCGGCCACATTTATAAACAGGTGGCTACGGGGCATCTAGGGATTGTTGACCTTCTTTCTGTCTTAGATCGTGCGATAGAGCTAAGTCATAGGAAAGTGAAATTTCTTATATAAGCCCTACATACGACGGAAGAAGGTAAGTGATGATATGGAAGGTTATAGAAATAAGCCTTAATATAATTGTTCTGTTACATGGAATTGGAAGCTCTGGGTAGCTGGAATATGTCGTATGACTGTTTGCCCTGTGAGGTATTGTTGATATTTGCTGCATACAGATTTTGAATAGTAAGGATTGCAAAAGAGACTTTGTCGAAATTTTTCCAAAATCAGGTCATTTAACTAGGGACGTCTAACAGGAGGAAGCGTGGAAAGGAAATATCGTAACCAGAAAATAAATGGGATGCATTGTTTCAGAGGAGTTATGGATTTGGCATGACAGGAAGAATAATAGCGAGCACGACGATTAGAAGTCTGAATGATTAAAATGGATAACATCCGAGGTTTAGTAAGAGTAAGGTCTGTTGGAGGATTCAGAGAACGTCGACAATCAGTTTGCTATAGATTACTATATAGGGATGGTGACTGGAAATGCAAACAGGCTGATAACCGAGTGTTTCGTTCATAAGTAATGGCGATGAAGGTATGTTCGCCACCATCGGGAATCTGGAAGTCCAGGACAGGAAGTAGTCATACACACGGGTGGAAGGTGAACATTGGGAATTGAAAAGGGTAAAATAGTAATTGTAAAGGGAAGGACGTGTTATGAAAATGTCTCGGAATCTGTAAGACTTCGACTTGCTCCAGATTATGTAATGAAGGTCATGCGGCGAAGTGGACGCGATTATATCAGCATTAAGGCACTGGATTTCGTCAAAGTTTTGAGGTTAAGCGTGCTAAGGTGAGAGAAATCTTAGGATGGATGACCCCCCTGGGAAGTGTGCAAGAAATTATATAAACCCAGACATAAAAGACAAATGAGAAGCTAGAGTGGCCTAAGGGAAACTAGAGTATACGGGATGGTTGGAGGCCATAAGAGGCCACATAGGACGAGACAGGCTAGACTGGAGAAGAGACAGAGAGTGCATCACAGCTTTGGAATTAGGATAGGCTTGAATAGCGTTTGGAGATATTTTGTGAGCAAGGTAGTAGCAATTATACGTATATATATATATATATATATATATATATATATATATATATATATATATATATATATATATAAATGCATAGGATATCCCACATATGATCGTATCGGTAGGCATGTGTGCCCAGCAACCGGAGCTACGGTAAAGAAGGCATTAATCAAGTAAGGGTACCGAAGTTCGAGTGACAGCAAAATAAATGGTACAAGTGTTACAAGGTAAGTTGATGTCATTTTCACCACATGTTAAGATTGGAAAATTCTAATGCAACGATATTTGGAAAAGAAAGAAAGTGAGTAAATTGAAGGGAAAGAGACCAAAATGTCGAAAAAAGGTGAAAGGTAAGAAACCTTAGTGAGTGAAGCCCCGAGAGAAATTACCGGCAAAGTACGAGACTATTTGGATAAAAATTCAAAAGTAGGCCCGTGAAAAGGATAAAGTGTAGTAATATAAATCAAAAGAGGAATGTGTGAGGCTCGAGAACCGATTCCAATAAGTGGGGCTAAAGGAATAGTGACTATGACGAGGGATGTGAAGTAAGAGAAAGAATGCTTAGGCCTTGCGATGATGATAAGGTGAGAAGTATATAAAGGGATAAATGTATGGTAAAAATTAATGTGGTTGCCTCGGACATGAAGGGGGCTTTTTGCTGAAGAAATGACCCAAGAATAGAACGGACTTGCGAGTTTAAAGTAAAACTTCATGAAATTCAGAGCCGATGCCACAAACGGCAAAAGGAGAAGAGTGTTCGAGGAGGAAGGAACCCAAGGAAGGGTAAGGATGAAAGTAGGAAGAGTGTACTAACGGGCTAGTCGAAGGAAGAAGAGAACGTTTGGGAGTAAAATAACAAGAACTCGATTACGTATTGAGAGAAGAATAAGGATGATGGGATGACATTATTGATTAATAAATTAATGATAGGGAATGAGAGTTCATGTGGGGTCTGAAAGATTTGATCTTAGAGGAAATGGAATGAAAAATAAAGAATGTACATGGAAGACCTTTCGGTCATAGTGTCATAAGTATAGTTAAAGGCTCAATGAGCAAGGATAGAGAGAGTATAAACTGTAAGGATTTTGTGCTAAGAGCTAAAGTAGCGGGACACTCGAAAAACATGGATACACAATTGTAACACTAATGCATAGTTAAGAAGACTTACGAGTATGTGAATTAAATGGATGAGAGGATTAATAGTGGGTGAAAGAGTATAGAAATGTGGACAAAATGATGATGTAGACAGAAAGTAAAAGAAAAACTTAGGATAAGAAGTTTCGATATGTTATGTATAGAGTTGGAAAGAAAGACAAGATGTAAAGTACAACCGAAGGCTTCATAAAAGAAACGTAGTGAGCCTCGACGTCCCCATGAATTAGTAAGTACAAGACACCATTAGTCACAAAAGACAGAGAGAGGGAAAGACGAAAAACAAGGCAGCAGAATTGGATACCCTTATAAGTATTTTAGTTAAATACGAGAGTTCAGTACGGGAGAAGTACTGAGTATGTAAAGCAGAAGGTACATGAAAGAAGTAGAAGCGAATTGACAATGAGTGTACCGTGAGGCCGACATGAAGGGAAAGGATGAAAGATACCGTAAGAGAAGGCTTCTTGCCAACATGAATTATGATATGTTTATGCCATGATTTGAATCCCTCATATCGGGCAAGCTGGCGCCGTACCTAAGTATGCAGTGATATGTTATAAAGAGTAATAAAAAGAGCAAGAAAATGGCTACGAGCTAAGTTCATAAAGGACAACGAAGAAAAATGATAAGATTCAAAGGATATTTCGGACGAGAACGACTATTATAACGAAAGTATCAACGATTGGTAGCCTGGGAATTTTTGAAAGAAAGAAAGAACGCGGTGCCTGTGAGTGAAATAAAAGAGGTCACCGGATACTAGAAAATAATTCGTGGACCATTAATTATTCGGAGCATGAGAATATACGTTATGAAATTATATGAACCATCAACGTGAAGTTATATCCAATTGTGATTGTAAGAAGTCCACATCGGGGGGTCAACAAGGAATAACGATGGACGAAACGAGTGCCAATACAAAGAAATCAAAGATAAGTATACTTGTGTCGAGAAATGTGAGGAAGGAAGTAAAGAAAAAGTTATAGTAAGAACTCAAAAATGTTGCGAACTAAGAAGTTAAATGAACTTGGATCATAAGTTACCATAAGTGTAACTGGACTGCGAAGGATGATAAATGGTAAAGGAACATTACGTACATACATTTTTTTTGAATGAAAAAGGAACAATGACAAAGACGTAAAGAAGCAGGGAGCAAAGAAAAGAGAACACCAAAGACGGATGAATATTTGTTGCATGATAAGAGAGACTACAATATTGTAGATCAAATGAGAGCAAGAAACAGCCTGTGGCCATATTGGATCGTTAAGTGAAGATTGCGTGCCAAAGACAGGGCTTCCGTTAAGGTATGGTGACGAAGCAATAACAGAAAAGAGATGATCTGGGGAGTACAAGGATCATGAGTTGGCACAGCGGATTAGAAAACCCATGACATGGAATGAGGACTCATGTAAAGACCAAGAAGTTCGATTATAAAGGAAATAGGGTGAAAGATAAGGAATGGGCAGGAAGAAAAGGACAATTATAAAAAGGACCCTCCCGAAGTATTATGACACCCCACGAGGTCAGTTGAACATTCGAGGACGAATGTTCAGATAATTCAAGATAACTGTGAGAATCTAAGGGCAAGGCTATATTTTGATCTTGTTTAATACACAAGTTGTTTATGAATATTATTTATGAATATTATTGATATGGAAATATTGAGAAAGGCTAAGGGTAAAAAGGGAAATTCGCAAAGTGGTTCATGGTAAAAATTGTGGAAGGCAAAGGGCAAAATGGGAATTTCACCAACAATTCAAGAAAATTCTTGAATGGACCATTTTGGCCATGTGGCCGTCCAAGTTAAGGTGGGCTTGGCCCACATGGATGAATTATGTGTACATATATATATATATGACTTATTAGTCATATTCTACACATTCATCACTTTGGAAATTTCAAGAACCTTGGAGAAAAAGAAAAAAAAAAAGAGAAAACCATTCGGCCACCATGTCCAAATATGAAGCCATGGAAATTGATCAAGAAAAAATATTTTCTTCTAGTATTCCAACCAATTGGAAGGCCCATATTAACATGGAGTGATTGTTGGAACAAGCAAAGCATTCATTTGTGCAATATATACCCCTAGCCGAGTGAAGAGATAAGTGGAGAAAGGTATGTGTTCAATCTTCGTTTACATGTCTTATGGGTGATTTGTACATGTTGTAGTGTGTAGAAATGAATGAAAAACATGAATTTGGTGTGTTGGGGTGTTGGCCGTGTATATGTTATGTTGTGTAGGACTGATGAATTAATTTTTATTTTGTATTTGATTGTTGTAGTTGTGGATTCTATGATGAAAAATGAGTATTTAATTGTTGGAAATGAAGTTGCATCGTTTGTGGATTATGGAAGAAGTTAATGTGACATTAGTATGGCTCCTTATAATTATAAGAATAGAGTTGCTAATGTGTAGGTTGTAAATATAATTCATGAATTTGAAAGTGAGACATGTGTTTGGAAGATTGTAAGTTGGGTTGTTGTAATTGAGTTTGAAAGAAGGAAATGTGTTGTTATTGTTCTTATGGAATTTGGAAGGTTTCGGGTGGAGTAGTATGTTGATTGGGTGTTTGAATGTTATGTGAATTGTTTGAAGTATTCTTGAATCATGTTAGAAAGATTCGTTTTTGGTTTGTTGCAAAAAGGATCTCATATCTTTCTATTTAGGCTTAATGCATATGCAATCAGGGATGGATATAAACACCAAATTCTTGAATGGAGTTACTAGCCTTTTTTGTTTACTGTATAATCCAGGGAAACATATTTGAAAAAATATACGTAAATTTCGGATTAATACTTGAATGTGGGATCTTTGGTTTTAGCTTGAATATATGTGATCGAATTGAATATAAATGAAATGTCGTTGAATTGTGTGACAAAAGTTGTTAATGTAAGAATATATTTTGGATTGATTGTTGAAGATTGTTAGTATGATTGTTGGTATTGTTGTTGATAATTTGGCCGAGTTGAATTCTCGGATTGCTGTTGATAAATTGGCCGAGTTAGATTCTTGGGGATGGTGTATTTACAGGAGAAATGCTGCCAAAATTTCGGTAGAATATAAATGAATTCATTTGAAAGACTAAGACAAGTATATGTCGATGAATCTAATGATTATGTCAATTCTCTTGAATGTAGACTAGCAAGTTTGGATGAATAAGCCTAGCTAATAGGACGTGGAACAGGTATGTAAGGCTTACCCTTTCTTTCTTTTTGCATGATCTTTGTGAAACCGACATGACAAAGTACATGTATGATTTCAAAGAAACCTCCATTCTTAGAGCCACTAGGATGGCTAACGTTCTTGATTTCCAAAAGCTGTTTCATATGATTTTGATGCGTATCTATGATGTCTGAAGGTCTATTTGATATGTTTCCGAATTGGCATTCGAGAGATAAGTGATATGACTAATGTTTTGATTTTCAAATGATAGCACGTTTGATTATTCCATTGAGTCTTTGATACATTTTGATACGTACATATGGTTCCAAAAGCTCTATTTGATAAATCCATAACGATATCCGAAAGGTACTTGATATGATTGTTGCTTTGATTTTCAAAAATGGCTTCTGAAACGTTCGTAGAAGGTTCTGTACTTCAAACGCTCATAACTTTCTTATACTAAGTTGGATTGACCCGAAACTTGTTTTTGAGCCTTCAGATGTTGGTATGTGTACGTATCTATCGAGTCTTGATTTATGTGCATGTGGTTTCGCACTACTCTGTTCGTGCAAGTTTCAATATGTCTATTCACCGAGTCCCGGGCCGGGTATGTTATCGTGCGCACTCCTCTGCATTGTTCACCGAGTCCCTCTCACTTGCGTGCCGGGACACGTTATATGTACATGTATATGCTGATATGATGATACGGGGATGGTGGCCAGGATGGCATATGATGACTTTATTCATCGAGACCCGCAATAGAGGGCCGGGACACGTTATGTATATGTGGTATATGATGCTGACATGCATGACTCTATCCACCGAGTCCCTCAATCGAGGGCCGGGACACGTTATATGTATACATGATATATGATGTTGACATGCATGATTCTATCCACTGAGTCCCTCACTTGAGGGCCGGGACACGTTACACATATATGATATATGATGTGGACATGTACGATTTTATCCATCGAGTCCCTCACTGAAGGGCCGGGACACGTTATCTGTATATATGTTATGATGTGGATATGCATGATTTTCAATTAAAAAGGCAATTGCTTTGATGTTTTAAATGGTCATACTTGATTCTGGTAAATCTCTGTTTCATTTGTGATCCTCTTTTCTGTATTCCATGCCTTACATGCTCAGTACATATTCCGTACTGACCCCCTTTCTTCGGGGGCTGCGTTTCATGCCACGCAGGTACACCCAGATGAGTAAAGAACATTGCTAGAATATGCTTCAGTTGGATTGGCAATCTCTATTTGCCCTGGAGTGTTGCCGGGTCAGAGTATTATGCTATGATGTTTTGTTCGAAGTTAGAGACTTTGCAGACAGAGTCGTGGGTATAGAATGTCAGTGTTGTGAGCGGCTCCATCAGCCGATGTGTCATTCTGTATTATGTGATAAATTCCATATAACTGCAGATTTTGTTTGATTTGAGAACAAAGCAAAAGAAAATTTCTGAAAGCCTTAAGAGTCAGAGGGTTCGCTCGACTCTAAGTAAGGGTCGGGTGTCCATCACACCCTAGCGAGATTAGGGTTTGACAGTATTGATGCAGCATGGTAAAGTTATTGCATATGCTTCGAGACAATTACGGAAACATGAAAAGAATTATCCAACTCATGATCTCGAATTGGCTGCGGTCATTCATGCCTTGAAAATGTGGAGACATTATTTGTACGGTGTACACGTAGATATCTATACAGATCACAAAAGTCTTCAGTACATCTTCAAGCAAAAAGAGCTGAACCTACGACAGAGGCGGTGGTTAGAATTATTAAAAGAGTATGATGTTAATATTTTATACCACCACAGGAAGGCGAATGTAGTAGCCGATGCACTTAGCCGCCGATCAATGGGCAATTTATGTGAAGTCCCTCCGGAAAAGAAGGAGATGGTTCAAGAACTTCATCGATTGGCTAATCGTGGAGTGTGTGTAATTGATTCAGGCGATGCTGGGATTAGTATAAATGATTCCACAATTTCATCCTTGGATATGGAAGTGAAAGAACAGCAGTGTGAAGATCCTCAGTTATGCTGTTATAGAGACACCTCTCATGGGAAAGAAAAGTCTCTGTTTGAAGTTTCCATGGATGGGATTCTTAGGTACCGAGGCAGGTTATGTGTGCCGAATGTGGCGGAATTGCGCCGACGAATTTTAGAAGAAGCACATTGCTCTCGATATTCTATTCACCCAAGTGCGACCAAAATGTATCATGATCTCAAGATGACGTATTGGTGGGATGGCATGAAGAGAGACATAGCCGAATTTGTAGCGCAATGTCCAAATTGCCAACAGGTAAAAGTTGAACATCAGAAGCCAGGAGGCTTATTGCAAGCCATAGAGATACCCACCTGGAAATAGGAAGTGATCAACATGGATTTCATCGTGGGATTACCTCGTTCTCGTGGCAAATATGATTCTATATGGGTGATCGTGGATAGATTGACAAAAGCAGCCCATTTTCTTCCAGTCAGAACTACATACTCAGCAGAAGACTATGCAAGGCTGTATCTCAAGGAAATCGTGCGACTCCATGGTATTTCATTGTCTATCATCACGGATAGAGGAGCACAGTTCACAGCTACGTTTTGGAAGTCTTTTCAAGAAGGTCTAGGTACGCAAGTAAAGTTTAGTACGGCGTTCCATCCACAGACCGATGGGCAAGCCGAGCGTACTATTCAAACCTTGGAAGATATGCTACGAGCGTGTGTGCTGGATTTCGGTGGTAGTTGGGATGGGATGATCATTTGCCACTAACTGAGTTTGCATATAACAACAGCTATCATTCTAGTATACAAATGGCTCCCTATGAAGCTCTATACGGAAGGAAATGTAGATCTCCAATTGGATGGTTTGAAACAGGGGAAGCACAATTAGTGGGCCCTGAATTGATCCAACAAGCGATAGAAAAGGTCAAGGTGATCCAAGATCGGTTGTTGACAGCCCAAAGTCGCCAAAAGTCTTATGCGGACAACCGCCGGCGAGACTTGGAGTTTCAAATTAATGATTGGGTATTTTTGAAAGTGTCACCCATGAAAGGGGTGATGAGATTTGGTAAGAAAGGGAAGCTAAGTCCCAGATACATTAGGCCCTACAAGATCACCCGCAAGGTAGGGCAGGTAGCCTATGAATTGGATTTGCCTTCGGAGCTAGAATCAGTCCATCCAGTCTTTCATGTTTCAATGCTCCGCAAGTGTATTGGAGATCCTACAAAGATTGTCCTGATAGATGATGTGCAAGTAACGGAAAGGCTAACCTATGAAGAGGCGCCTATTTCCATCCTAGATAGGCAAGTGCGAAAGCTTCGAAATAAAGAAGTAGCGTCGGTCAAGGTATTGTGGCGAAACAAAAATCAAGAAGAAATGACCTGGAAAGCGGAAGAGAGTATGAAATCTAAGTACCCGCACTTATTCCAACCCCCAGGAGAGATCCAAGATGAAACGCCGACAATATAAGGTATGTATGATTTATCTTTATGCTTTTGGTCGTGTGTGGCCATAGCTATGTTGCTATTGTGATGTAGCCCTGTGAGGCGATGATATTATGGGTTGTTGTGACAGGTTGGTAGGGCCAAGTTACGGGGGAAACTCTGGCGAAATGTTTGTAGAATTCCGAGTGTTTAACATTCGACGACGAATGTTCCAAAAGGGGGGAGAATGTTACACCTTGGAAAACTCCCCCGTATATGTACAGGGAACAGGCTAGCAGAGGACATAGCATATACGATGTTTTGACGAGTAAGAAAGAGTAATAGATGACCGTCAACGAGATTTTAAAGGCATACGATGCAAGGAGAGAAAGTTGTTAAGGAAAGCGATTCATACGTTGTGTATCGGATAAGAATTTCGAGCAACAAGTCCATGATGGCATAACGATGTCTTAGAGAAGTGTGATAACGCCCCTAAGATTGATATTGAGATTTTAAACAAGTTCCAAGAAGGTTCCATAAGGATCTGAGATCAAACGAGACAACGAGAACGAAAACGAAATCACTGGGCATTATACGGTCCAACATACGGACCGTATAAATTGTACCAGCCGTATGTCGGACCGTATAATTGGCCAAGGAGGCCACCAGCCACTAGACCAAATGTATGACCATACATACGGTCCGTATAAATAGTACGAACCGTATGTTGGTCCGTATAAAGAGGGTCGGGCAGATTTTAAGTTTAAGTATAAGGGACCTCTTTCATTTCATTTTCATTCCATTTCCACTCTACACTTCAAGAAACATCTAGAACCCTTCCTACTCTTCAACAACAAGAGGAATCAAAGGAAAACTAAGATCAACAACACATAATCCATGAAACCAAGTGTATGAAACCCAAGTGAAGGTCATCCAAATCAAGAAAACCCAAGGGAGGTGAAGTAGGGTTTTAGTGTTAGAGGAGAAACTCCACTCAAGACTTGTTAAACCATCAACCAAGGTATGTTTCATGACCATTTCATGTTGTTTAAGGTATTGAAAGGTTAAGATACCCGAATTGTAGAAAAGCATAGCAAATGGGTCATAAATGAGTGAATAGTGCCATGAGTGAATGGTAGTTGAATTGAATCATGAATGTTAGTGTGTTGTGAGTATGAATACGTTATAAATTACATATAGACCATGAGAAAAGTGTGATACATGATAAAATACGATAGCGAACCCAAAACCATAAATGTGGGAAAAATGAAAAGAAATGGTAGATCATGGCCATTGTATATGAATGATGATTGTTGATTGCGATATTGTAATTGTTGTTGTGAGTGTTGGGAGTTGATATGGAATATGGGAAAAGTAGTATAAACAGAGGAAGTACTGCCCAATTGTCTCTAGGAATAGTAGTGCGTTCTTATAGTTGAGTAACTAACGTTAGTACGAATCCTCTTTTGAAGGTAGAGACGTGACATTGAAGGAGAATAAACGAACGCTAGATTGCTTAAACGAGAAAGGTATGTGAGGATCAACTCTTCTTTCAAAAGGCATGAATGCTTCAAGTTTTCCATAATCCTTCTATAGGATGAAGCTTATGAGTCCTTCTATATATCGAATCACCTATAAGCATGATAATAATGACAATGAGCTAGAGTATAGAGATTCAAAATACTGTGGCATGATGTTCCTACAATGCTAATGATGGTATTATTGTTAACACTCGCCTTATGTTTTATTTCCTTCAAGGAGAGGCATGATACTCATAAAATGTCCATAATACAATCGGGGGTTCACGACCTTACGTCACCCCGACATAGTGTGGCTGCCATAAAGCCTAATGTATGCTCTTAATGCTAATGTATGCTATGAAAATAAGATGATGAACAATGCTAACTTGAAATACTACTATGGGATGCATGGAATACCAAGAAATGATAACATGATGCTATGGCATGAGATGTGTAATAGTGATGTGTTATGATTGATTTTGTGATGGTATGATTCCACCTTGCCTATACGGCCGGGCATGTCACCGCTAATGCGGGCTGCGTATGATTCCACCGTTCCTATATAGCTGGGCATGTCACCGCTAATGGGGGCTGCTATGTTTACACCGAGCCTAGAGGGCCGGGCATGATCACCACTAGTGGGCGGCATATGAGGGTTACCCGAACGCAGGTAACGATGCGGATTACGATATGATGACGTATGGGATGTGATAACATGTATACTATGATTAGGTAAAATGTGATACATGTAGAGAGTATGTTGTCCATGATAGACATTCAGGTTATATCCTTCTCTCATGATTCCTGATCCCTCTATTATGTTTTTTATTTCATTCCTGCCTTACATACTCAGAACAATATTCGTACTGACGTCCGTTTTCTTTGGACGTTGTGTTCATGCCCACAGGTAGACAGGGAGGAGATCTTGCTCCAGATTCTTAGAGGTTGATAGCTGACTGAAAGCACCCCATTTTCCTGGAGGTGCCTACGATGATTCTTTTGTGTACAATTGTAGATGTCATCTCATAGAGGCTCGTGGATACTCAATGTGGGTCATGTGGTTTCACGGCGTGGTCATTGTCTAAATATATACATATATATTATTTTGCTAGCCTAAGGGCTCATGTGTATAAAAACATTATGTCTCTAAAGGAAAACAGGTTTTCTTATAAATTGAGCATGAATCTGATAAATGATTGCTAAATAAGCCTAAGGAGTACTAGTACGAGCGGTGCTCGCCAGTTAGCCTCGGGTACCCGTCACGGCCCCTAGCCGGGTAGTGACAGGAAAGACCTCTCAAAATTCACTAACTATAGGAATAGACTCTAAGGAAGGAGTATCCACGCTGGTATCATGAATATGAGCCACATAGGATAAACACCCTCTATCCACTAACTTTTTCGCTCGGAGATACGAAATGATATTCTTAGGAGCAGGACTGGGGGTACCCTTCCACTCCAAAAGTGGAATTGTGTTTACCATACTTAGGATCGAAGTTAATGCCCAATATAATATTGAAGTCCACCATACTTAGGATCACCAAATCTACCCATGTGTCATAGCCCATAAAAGTAACCACAAAATACTGATATACTTGATCTACTACCACAAGATCTCCAATCGGAGTAGACACACATATGGGCACATCAAGAATATCACAAGTCATATCCAATCCAGTAGAAAAGTAGGTAGACACATATGAGAAGGTAGAACCCAGATCAAATACAACCAAAGTTGTCCGATGACAAATAGAAATAGTACCTGTGATGACAACATCAGAAGCCTCCGCCTCTGGTCTACCTGGAAAGGCATAACAATGGAGCCGTCCGCCACCGGACTATGCATCCCACCACCATTCTGGCCTGATTGAGCTCCTCTTCTAGAACCCTGAGAATCGCCCCTGCCGGGCTTATAACCACATTTAGCAGACAGAGAACCACCGCGGCCTGTCTCAGCACCGCCCCTACTAGAGTATCCACCTCTGCTAACTAAATACGCTGGAGTCCTGGGAGTCTGAAATTCGAAACCCTACTGGGTCCCACTCTTTCTAGGTCTAGGACACTATTTGGAAAAGTACCCCAAGTCTCCACACTCATAGCATCTA